>NC_050580.1:57673479-57790979 GCF_011100635.1 Trichosurus vulpecula
GATCAGAACAGAAAGGTTATGAAATCGTGTTGCAGTATTTACTGAATTATTATTTAATGATATTATATTAACATCGCTGACGTGTTTCTTTTTGTTGGAGTTTCTTTTTGGTCCCCGGGGTTTTTGCTCTCTAGCTGGTCATTCTTCAGCCCTAAGGGATGCTTATGTGGAAGGGTGAGGAGCACTTAACATTTACAAAATAAATAGAAGATTTAGAACTGAGACTTACCGGCTGGGCCTTAGTTCCCCCAAGCAGTGCTAAATGGGCTCCTTATGTCGCCTTAGGGGTTCTAGTATTTCCTTCAAACACCAGCACAAACCCGACCTGCTCGTTTGTCAACTTTCCCAGCCCCTAATCCAAATATGCTTGAAAGCCCCTGGCCCCAAGATTTGGTCCCCACTCACTCTTGTAAGCCTGAGTCTAGTGTGTGAGGATGGATGGGATTTTTTTGGGGGGGGGGGGCAAAAATGGGGTCTGAAGTTTGGAGGATTCTCAGTTCTGTACCCTGATCTTCAAACCCCACTATTCAGACTAGACTAGAATTCATAGGCGCTTCTCTCCCAGATCTCTGGGAGCCCTTAAAACTCGCTAGCATTTCTCAAGTAGAAATACACTATTTTTTGCTACCTATTCGATATATCGAATATAATATACCTATGCTATTATACACATAAAGGTGTCACCAGATTATTTTACGCACGAAAGCGTTTGGAAAATCATTAGGCTAGGTGTAGTACACTTTGGTAGTCACCTAAATACTTGATATTGAACCAGATATACATTCTATTCATGCCCTCCCTTAGTTCTATATAGAGCTGCATTCATTATACATCTGTCTTCACATAGATATCTGCATAGCTGGATTTAATATAATGCACACTGATGCTACATAGCTTCTTATGTAGCTAGACACATTGTATACTTGCCCATTCTGAGAATAACTATATAACTGGATATGTTAAACCTATGCAGTTACTTTGGTGTCTGTTTAGAGGCTGTACCTAGTCCAGATTTATTATATCTACAAAATTACTGTATTAAGATTCTTTATCAAGATTCTGATCTTTTACATCTAGTTATAATCTTGATTTTTAATACATATTATAGTCCTGCTCCTCTATGTGCGTTCAGAGCAAGTGTGCCATGTGTGAATTTAAGTATCCACAGCTATCTAATTAATATTGTATCTGGGCACTTATATGCATATTTGTATTTTGTCATTTGTATTTCCGTACTTTTCCTAGGAATCCCGCTTTTAGTGCGCTTAATCATGTCAGTTTTTAAAATAAAGTGTCTGTTCAGTGGGTTCTGTATTTATCTGAATAAATTTAGGTCTCCCATTTATTTCTCTAGCTTTCTCTCCAGACCCGGGTACTGAGAGACCTATTCCCAGCCGGCAGTCGAGCTCAGGACGCGGGGCTCGGAATTTCTCAGTCGGCAGAGCAGAGCGCACCCTCTGCCTTAGGCTTCGAGGGAGGCGGGACAAGGATTCCTCGGCAGCTTTTCGTCGGTGCCAGTGAAAAGAAAATCAAGTCCTGACTTCCCCAGTGAAAAAATAAAAACAAAACCCAACAATGGCAAAGCCCCCTCTGAATTCTCAGACCCTGATCCTGCCTTCTCATCCTCGTAAGTTTCCAGCGGAGTTTGGGGAAGGGCTTTTTAAAGAAACAACGTTGGCATGACCTAGGGGGTCGGGGGAGGAAGAGAGATGTCCACGGGGAGTGTGTGATAGGGGTGGGGGGAACAGCGGAGGGAGGAAGGGAGGGACAGGATGGATAAGCTGGGAAGGCTTTGGTCACCCGGGGTCACGGGGGTAGAGTCTGCCGGGAATAAATTCACAAGCATCCCTCTCTTCTGCCTTGCCTCCTTTCTGTTCTCTTGCTTTCCTTCCTTTTATCTGTCCTTAAGAAGAAAAAAAAGGGTTTACAAGTAGACATTTATCATTAAGATTCACTCGTATTTGAATGCATCTGGTGTGTTTATATGTGTGTGTGTGTGTGTGGGGGACGGACGGGGACGCACTGTTTTTTAAAAGTTAGAAATAACCTCAAAGCCCCTGAAGATTCTAAGTGTTGGGGGGAGGGAGGGGGGTGCAGCTCCCAGCGTTTCTTGCCTCCTTGGAAGAATGCACTGCGTTCGCCTTCGAGATGGCTTTGTGTGTCTTCCTTAAGAGACACAAAACGAAAGAAACTTCATCGGGGACCGCAAAAGAACTTCTCTGCCTCGTAGTCTAGAGATAAATTCCCAAACCTGAGTCGCAGACTCAGTTCCTCCCTTCCTCTTTCTGCCCCAGCCCTCCAAGACGATGGGTGCCCCTTCCCCAAACCCCAAGGCCCGGGTGCTGAAGCCTCTCCGGGGTGGAGAGTCCTAGAGAGGAAAAGCAAGAAATATCTGATTAAGAAAATAAAGCCGCCTGCCGTGCCCTTCTCCCTGATTTACTCATACGCTCTCCCTCACCCCCTGCTCTAGCTCTGGCCTCCCAGAAGAGCCTAGAACTCTCTTTCCTTCTGCCCTCCCCCGCCCCCAGTCTCGGCAGGCCCCCTTTCTCTCTGAAGTCCCCTTTCCTCATCCCAACCTAGCCCCACTCTCCTTCCTGAGATAGGGGCACTTTCCCCCCGGGAGAGACCGCGGGGTGATAGTAAAAGAAGTGGCGGGATGTTTTATTTTTCATTTTTATTCTATTTTATTTTTAAAGGAGATGGAAGCTTAAAACAGGCGGGCCGGCTGCTGTCTGGTCGGGGGTCTGCGGGCAGCAGCAGCTTCTCTTGGGTCGGGGCGGGGGCGCAGAGCTGCGCAGGGCTGGGGGGCGGCGGTATCTCCGCGGTGCCTGTCATGGGGGCGGCCGCGGCGGCTGAGTGATGAGGGCAGAGAAGGGCGCCCATAAATCGTGGGTGTCAGGGCGAAAAACTCTCTTTATTGTCTGCGTGATGGATGGGCCCGGGGACGAGACACCAAATACTTCGTATCGCCCTTAAATGGGAACACATTTTCCGCGGCCATAATTCATGTTTTTTAAATAGAAAGTTTGAAATGTTGCCTATATTTCACCCGCCCTGACATATTTATGAATCGCTCCCTGCATGCAAATATCATTATTTAAAGCGCCGGGGAGACCGCGGGGGGAGGGGAGGAGCGGGCTGCAGGGGTGTGCGTGGGGGGTGGGGGTGATGTGTGTGGGGGGTGCCTAACTCTCTAAACTGAACAATGACTAGGAGGTGTGGGAGAGGAATACCGTCACTGGTCCCCAAATTCTCAGTAGCCACAAACATCCTCACTTGGATCTGAGGACCAGGGAAAAGTGACGACTGAGGAAGTTTGTAAAGGTTCAGTCCGCGTCCCCACGGGGCTGCGGATTCCAGGACTCCCCTACACGGCTCTCAGCTCTGTACTGAAGGCTGGATCAGGTCCAAAAAAAAATCCAAACCCCATATTAAAACCACCCCGCACCCCGCCAATAATAACCCAACATTTCTCATTCAGTCAATTCTTTATTGATTTAGGGTGCTCAATCAAGAGGCTGCAGACTGGCGGGTCGCTGTCACTTCCCTACCCCCACCTCAGGCTTTAGGAACTGGGAACCTAGGGAAATGGGGGGACACCCCCTCCCGGGGTGCCGCCATTCTGACCCATTCTGAACTCCTTCCAATTACCCAGTCAGGCCGATCTCCTTTACACACCCCCTCGCCCCAACTGTACACACACACACACAGCAAACAGCGGGCTCAGCAGCTGCAGCTCCAACCAGAAGAAGGGCATTAAAATAAATAAATAAATAAATGAAACCCAAAGCCCTCAGCACCCTCTGATGCTGCCCCCTCCAAAAAAAGAAAAAGAGAAATCCTACCAGGTCGATTAGCGGTCCTCCCCCATCCCAGCTACTCCTCTTCTACATTTCTGTTACTGAGAAACAAATCGACAAAATGAATGAAAGTGAACCCTGGACTAATCTCTACCTATCCCCCTTCCCCTTAGGTCCCCAGCCGAGAACACCCACACGTGGGCCGCTGAGTTGTGGTGATTTTACCTGCGGGTCTCCCCGGAGGCTGCTCCTGCCCAAGCCGCAGAGAGAGAGAGGTAGGGGGAGTGAAAGAGGTAGAGGCAGACCCAGAGACAGACGGACAGACGGACACGCACACGCAGGAGAGTCTCCTCTCTCCCCTCCCCACAGAACGCTGGGACCCTGGCCAAATGGGTACGGAGAACCCGGCAAGCCGGGAGGGGAAACCCGGGAAAGGCAAGGAAGGGAAGAGGGGGAAGCCGGCAGGCTGGGAGGAGGGAAGGGGGACCAGCGACACTTCCGCTAGGGGAGGGTACTGCCCTGTGACGCGAGCCGGGCCCTCCCCTTCGCCGTCTGTAGTCTGCCTTCTAAGCCTGCCTCCCTAGGTCCTCGGCACCTCCTCCTTGGCTCAACTAGGGGCCGCCCCGCACCCCCAGTCCGGGCTGGCCCGGCGGGAGCTGCAGAAATTCGCTGAATCCCTTTATCCCACCGGGAGGTAAGTTTCGTGTCTGTTAAATAAGACTAATCTCTAAGCACGCCTTCCTAGTTCTCTATTTTGGCAAATGTGACTTTGGACTAGACAGACATCTTTAATGACCCAGCCTGGTGCAACCGCTGACTCGGCACCCCACCAACCCCGGGTTAGGACAAAAAGTCCCATCACGAATGTGAGGATGTACCTCTGGATGGGAACGCCCAAGTCTTTTATACTGAGACTCACTTTTGTCTTCTGCACCTACACCCTCTAATCCTCCTGCCTTGATACCCCCACCAAAATTCAAAGTGTCCTCATTCTTCAAATTTCCCTAGGGAATCTTGTCTGGTTCTCCTTTGCCCTCATTACTCAACTTTGTATTAAATTTGTATGTATGTTGTATTCCTCCAGCCCCTTTAGAATGTAAACTTCTTGGCTGCAGAGGCAGTCTTTTTTTTCATCTTTGTATCTAAGGAATCGATCTCAATCACTCATTCCTTCATTCATTTATTCACATACATTCATTCAACAAGCATTTATTAATCGTGGCACACTGGACGGACTGCCAGCATCTATGGCAAGAAGACCTTGGTTTGAACCCTGCCTCTGACCAGACTAGCTATGTGACCCTGGGTGAGTCAACTAACTCAGTGCAACTCTCTAAGACTGTAAATTTCAGAGAATTGGACTGAGAGAGTGAGTTTCCTCACTGCGAGGCCCTATATACCCATAAAATCACAGGCTGGACCCTCAAAAGTGCCAGGTTTGAGGATAAAAAGACAAAAAAACAGAAAGATCCCTTCCCTAAAGGATGGAATATGTACACTAAGTCCATACACACACATATACACACGGGTGTGTATGTATGTATACATACATGCATGCATGCATACATACATACACACCGTAGTTTCTGGGAAGCAGGAGTCTGCTAGCACCTGGGTGGGGAGATGGGAATAATGACAGGCCTTTTATAGGAGGTTTGCAAAGCACCCAGTACAAAATCTTTCAGTCAGAAGACCTCTGACAAATGTTTGCTGAATTAAATTTAATGATCTTTCTAAAGCCCTTCAGGCCAAGCCACTGGGTAGATTACCTTTCTTGCCCCTTCCCCCTCCAAAAATGTTTAAACACTTCAAGTTACTCCTCCACAAGGAAAAAGTCACAAAATGTACCTCTGAAGAGGGACATCCTGCCTGTTCCCTCCCTTCTCCTCCCTCTCCCATTAGCTCTGGCCTGGGCTGGCCCTCTTATTCCTTTCTTTTACCAAATTATGGGATAGCCACAACTCTCTACTCCATACTATGTAGATTCTGAGAGAGAGAGAGAGAGAGAGAGAGAGACAGAGAGACAGAGACACAGAGAGAGAGACAGAGAGGCTGTTCTGGGGAGTTCTCATTATGAAGGGGGTGGTAGGAGTAAGGAGATTAGATCCCAGATTTGTGGGTATCTATCCCCATGGTCAAAACCAGACAGGAAATTTATATCTATTAATCCAACAAATATTTGTTGTGACTCTATTAGGTCTAAGGAACAGGTCCTGTGGTGGATAAATCAAGATAGAAGATATAGTCCCTACCCTAAAGCAACTTACAGTCTAATTAGGTAGATGAAGCATAGACACATGAAAAAATAGGTAAGCACAGAACCATGCAGAAGTCTGCATTTAGAGTCAGACAATCTAAGTTTGAATCTCGTTCTGCGACTTCCTATCTGCGTGACCTTGTGAATTGCAAAATGAGAGGGATTGGATAATATGACTGTACATGTTACAGTTATCTTTAAACTCATTTTATAGATGAGGAAATTGAGGCTGAGACTTTCCCAGCATCATAAAACCCAAGTCCAGCTCTCTCTCCACTATGCTGGGCTGTCTCTCCTTTGAGGATGAAATGAGGGACTTTGGTCTTAGGTGTCCCTTCAAGCTTCTAAGCTTAAGGATGCTACTGGTTGAATATGACAGGTGCTGACATAGTACAGAGTCTAAGTACCATACAGATTCCCCCTTCAGAGAGATCAATCACTGTGGGGTAGAGATGGTTAGGGAAGAAATCTGCACTTGGAGCTGCACTGCTGAAGGATGCATAGAGAGTGAGAAGAGAATTGCAGAGAATGAGAGAGGGGGAATCAGTTTTCCCAGCTATACCCCATTCTTGCCCACTTATATTCTGAGTCTTCCCTCATTCCAGCATCATTGGCTTTTTCTTTTTTTTGGCTCTGGAGTTGACCCAACACTTTTGTTACCCATTTCACCCGACTACTAGGAGAGCACAGATTCTCTCACCTGTACTAGCAGAGGAATGGAAAAATCCCATCAGTTCATCCCAAATAAGGTGGAAAGTTTTTAGAAGGAACTTTTACAAGAAACCCAAGGAAAACAAAAGAAAACTAACAGAAACTGTAGCCTGGCTGTAGTTAGACTGAGCTTGCATAGTTTAAAGAATGCCACCACCCCTTAGTTTCTTTCATTTTAACTCTTTGTGGGGGGTGGTAGTCAAAGCTAAACAAAAGTACATAAATCTTCTGGCCTGAGGTAGGTTTGAGTTGGCACTGCTTCTAGATAAGGAGGGAGGGCCCTCTCTCACTTGCAGAACCTGTTCTCAGTCTTATTTTTGTGTTTGGGTCTTCTCTGTTACAGTCCCTTTCCCTTGCCCCAGATTGTGTTGTAAAGCCACTATATATCTGCCCTAGCCTTGCCCCAATCCTGGGTTGTAGAAGGAACTCCTTCACCTGGCTTGCAAAGATTCTATCCCCTTGGCTGACCACCCTGCCTTGACTTTGTAGACTCCTCCTCTGCCTTTGGTCTAGATGGCTCTACGGGTTCATGTCCCTGGATCATGCTACGTTTTCCCTGGCCTATTCTCGCTATCCTATTTGGTTTCCTTGGAGCATGTTCATTAGGTGAGAAAGCTGATTTTACCTGATGGTAAACCTTGACTTCTTCCTTTATGGGTTCAAAATTAGTACCTGGGGAGTAGTTATAATTAGTAGCCATCTTGATGGCAAATACCATCTTCTCCAGCCTGTTGGTTACACCTCAGCTCCTTCCATGATGAGAAATAGATTCCCACTCCTTTTTTTTCCTGTTTCAAAACCCTCAGGCTCTGTTGGATCACTAGTTTTACTGTCTGAAAGATTCCTCCAGCCTTCATCTTATTGGTAAAACAGAAATGTTCAACAGCTCTTGAGCTCAATGAAGGATCAAGCTTTTTCCATCTCAGGTTTGTAACTCTACCAGATTCTCTCTAATGATTCATCCCCAGGTGCCCCCACTTACGCAGTTACTCACCTAAGAATGAGTGGCCTTTCAGATTCATAACAGTCTTTCTGTATAAAATACAGTATAATTCATGTACAGCAAAATTAAATGACATAATTTATATAAGGGATAATTGAAGTTTTAATTCTAGTTATTTGGGAGCCAAGTCTGGGTGATACAACTTTGTATTTTTAAAATATAATAATAGGTAACCCTTATACACAGTGTTCCAACAGTTTTAGTGTAGTTTTAAACTTTAATAGGTTTAGGCTGCTTTAAGACTTGGGCGGGGTGTGAGGGGATGCAGCTAGGTGGCACAGTGAGTAGAGCACTGGCCCTGGAGTCAGGAGGACCTGAATTCAAATGTGACCTCAGACACTTGATGTACTCACTAGTTGTGTGACCTCAGGCAAGTCACTTAACCCCAATTCCTCTACCTCACCCCCTCCAAAATAATTAAAAAAAAGACTTTTGGGACACCCTTTTTTTGCTCTAATATTTGCAAAGCACTTCACATACACTATTTTTACAACAACCCTGTGACATGGGTAATACTTACATTATTATTCCCATTTCCCAGGTGAAGAAACTGAGGCTCAGGATTATATGGCATCCATGATCATACAGATAATAGTCATAGGTGGCATTCAAGCCTAAAGCTTCTGGATTCTCATCAAGCCCTCTAGCAGCTATGGAACGGTCTCCATATTAAACTGAGACCGATTTTCCTGTTTGGTTTGTAAGCTATCTCGGATGGTAATTATTTCAGAGTCACAAATCATAAGTACAATGCTCAGCAATGAGATATTGAGTTGGGAGTCTATCACCAAACCAAATTGGCTGTCTAAATGACAACAAATCAACACCTTAACAATGCTAGTTCTATAGGACAGCTGGTCAATTGCTTTGGTCGTTTTAGTATATTTCAAGACTTTATGAATCAAGAATGTAATATAGCAGCTCCCAAAGCTAATGTAATCTTGAACTGCATTAAAGAGAGGGTTAATACCCCAAATAAAGGAAGTGATGGGCCCATTATACTCTGGTCCTAATCAAACTACATCCAAGGTATTGTGTCTAGTTTTAGGTACCATATTTTAGGAAGAAGACTGAAAAGATGGAATACATCCAGAGAATGGTGACTAAGATAGTAAAATGAATAGAAACCATTCCAGTGAGGATCAGTTCAAAGAAATGCACATGTTTATCTTAGACCTGAAGAGAAGACTTAAGGGGCCCATAAAATCTGTCTTCAAATATATTAAAGGATATCTTGTGGAAGAGAGATTAGATTTGTTCTACTTGGCCCCAGAGGGCAGAAATTGTAACAATGGGGGGAGGTTGCTTTCCAAAGGTAGAATGGAATGCATTGGGGAGATAGTAAGGTCTTTCTGGGCTAGAGATCTTTAAGTAGGTGCCAGGATGACTGCTGGTTGGGAATGTTTTAGAGGGAATTCCTATTCAAGAATGTGTTGAGTTAGATCACCTCTGAGCTTCCTTCTGACTTCTGTGATTCTGTAAATCAGTGAAAATATCAGCTCATCACTGATCAGTCGATTCAATTAAAATGTTTGATCTGGTTGTGAATAGAGACAGACTGACTTTTCCTCTCCCTCCCTTATCAACCCTCCACCATCATTCAGCTACAACAAGTAGCCAAGAACATGATCAAGATAGATCAACTAGGTTAGGGTAAGGGAGGCATATCTAGATGTTTCCTGAAAAAAAGATGTGAGCAGAAAGCATTTTTTCCCTTGAGGGTACTGGGATAGTGAGTAGGAATATGGGATTTCATAGCTTTCATTTGATCTTCTTCTACCTTTCAGAACTGGGACAGGTGTGGTTCTTTCTATTCCTTTCAAAGTCTTGTCATTTCAGCTCAGTTCTCTCACTCCTGCTGTCTCTTCTTAGCCCTCCCCCCTCCACTTCTACTCCATCCAGGGTTTTGTTTTTTTGGAGAAAAGGTTGAAGGAATTTCCAAGTCCCTGGAAACTGTCCTTTCATTGTCTTGGCCTCCTGGGGATTGGTCTGCGGAGCTCTAAGGTGGTTATCTGACCTTGGATAGAGCCTCCCCCCAGACTCCAAACCTCAGAGTCATGTTTGATCTCTCCTCCTTCTTCAGCCTCTTTATCTAATCATTTTCCAAATCCTGTTGCTCTTTCTTTGAAATGCCTCTTGCTAAATCAAGCAGAGGGCAGGGAAAAGGAAAAGACTGAGTGGAAAGACTACAAAATCAGGACAGGTAGTAATAATAGATTCCATTATTTTAGACATAGTATTCTTTATTCCAAATCATGCCACCTTCAAGTTTTCCTCTCCACTTTCACTGCTCCCACCCTAGTGCAGACTCTCCTCTCTTGGCTGAGCCTTTTATCTGGTCTCTTTGTTTTTTGGATCTAGTAGATTTAACTGATCTTGAATATCTCTAACAGACTTATCTTCCTGAAACATCACTGAGGTCGCAGTACTATTTGAAAAACAAACACCCTTCAAAGGTTTTTCTTCTGCCTAAAGCATTTTTAAGGACTTTCACAGTGATTTCACTGGGATAAGGAACTCTCTTTGACTGGGCAAATCAACAAATGCTCTGTAATTTGCTTCTATCCAGCCTATGATTTCATAGAAAATTCCCTCTACTAGTCTCAGGACCTGCTCTGCAATTTATAACACTAGTAAGTTGCCTGTTCTTGGTTACAAGTTCACACAGCAAGTATATGGTAGAGTTTGGTCTTGAACTCAGGTCTTTTAGACTCTAAAGCTCGCCCATTATCTTCTATGCCATGCTTCCTTCTCTACCTAAAGGATCAAAGTCCACAATTCTTATCTTTCACTCTCTGTCTACATTCTACTTTTCTAATGAACCATTCTAATCAACCATTTGCTGATACTCCCTAGCACGAGACTTCTACTCCAATTAGATAAACATGGCGTCTGGATTCCTACCTCCATGACTTTGCCCATGTCATCCCTCTTCCTTTTATTAACTCCCCTCTCTCTTCTGCCTAGCAAAACCATCTCTATCCTAAAAGATGCAGATCAAGCCTTTCTTCCTAGAATCATAGAATTTGGGAGCTGGAAGAGACTTTAAAGATTAACTAACCCAACTTTCTTATTTTACAGATGAGGAAACTGAGGCCCTTAAAGGTGACAGAACTAGTACAAGAACTCATTCGCCTATGTTCTTTCCAGCACATCAGCTGCCTTTGCTAAGAAGCTGTTACAGTGACCTCCTTCCATGGAACTCCCATACTCATTGTCTCTATAGACAATAATTTTCAAATATATCCTGCTTTGTAACATCTGTATTATTTTCTGCCTCTCCTAATTAGTTTTGTATTATTTGATTTTTATATGTATGTGTTTTCCCAGTTGAACTGTACTTTTTTTAAGGGTAAGGATCAAGTCCTTTATGCCTTTATATATCCCTGAATGTCCAGAATGGTGCCAGGAACAAAGTAGACATTAATTTGTCAGATCAATGAATACTTTGAGATGATATTTTTCATTCAGGGAGGAAACATGGTATAGTGCTGGACTTGGAGTCAAGAGAAACCTGGGTTCAAATCTTCCCTCTGACGCTAGGTGACCATTTCCAAGTCACTTAAGTTTCATGAAACTTTGTTCATCTGTTAAAATGGGGACAATAATACCTCTTTCCATCACTAAGTGAGAAAATATCTATAAAACAAATAGTAAAGTGCTCTGGGAATATGGCCTATTATTAAACTCAGGGAATATTGCTAAGCAGAGAGACTAATTGGATAGCTAAATTTGAGTGGGACAGAAAAAAGACTCGTGCTTTCCAGAAAGCCCATTCGATGAAGTCTCCTTCCCATGGGTGTCCTAATACTAGGGCCCTAATTACTCTTCTAAGCTGGGGAGCAGCATGGGGTAGTGGTTCTGGGATCAAAGGACCTGTGTTGAAATTCTCCCTCTGATGCCCACTACCTCTGTGGCTCTGGGCAAGTCACATAATCTCATTGGGCCTCAGTTTTCTTTTCTGTAAATGAGGGGATTAGACTAGATGGCCTTTCAAAGCCCTCCCAACTCTATGTGTAGGAACCCATGTTGATTCAACAAAGAGCCCTGTAGGAGCAATGCTGAATCCAGAGAAATCACCCGGCTGCCATTTTTTTCCAGCAGACCCCCCCCCCCCGCACCCCCCCCCCCCCGCACCTCCCCATCACTAAAGGCGGCTCCAAAAAGACACTTTCTCTCCTCTCTGAACTAGAAATCCTTTAGTACTTGAGGGAGAACAGGACTGCTGTGGAGTGACTCAGTCCCTGACAAACATTAGTCATCTGTTTGAAATGCAGAAGGAAGGGGGTGTGAGGAAATGGAGGGAAGGGGGAGCAGAACTGGGGAATTCTTTTATACCCTGCATCTCAAAGGCTGACAAGAGCTTGAGAAGTGGAAATGACTGATAATTAGTAAACCTGCTCCCCCTCAAATGCTAAAAGGCACGCACCCCACCTTGTCTTTATGACCCCTGAAGGTAGGTCATCCTTTCTTGTGTAGAACCTGTTACTTTGGTGACTCATTTTTCCTCAGCAGCTTTGAGTGAGAGTTCCATACCAGAGAGGCTAACTCTTCCTGAACTGTGGGATGGCTCTGGACACAGGTTCTCTGCCCCTTCCCCCACCTCTGTCTCTGTGCCTCACCTCCCCCCAGGTCTGAACTCTCTAGGATATGACAGAATCGATACTGGGCTTTGAGATGATTTGGACAAGTATGTGGAGGATAGGTTGGAGAGGGGAGAGACTGGGAGTAGGCAGCCAGGTGATGCGGTCCTGGACTGGTGGTAGTAATTGATTACACCATAGGACTATGGGATTTAGAGTTCCAAGGGACCTGTAAGACTATTGAGTCTAATCCCCCATTTTACAGATAAAGAAGTTGAAGACCTGGGAGATTAGTGGACTTGGCCAATGTCACACAGATAGTAAGAAGAAAGCATGGCACATATGGGGATGGATGTGAGAGATATTATGGAAATAGGATCAATATGACTTGGCACATGTGTTCATGTATATATGTATGTATGACAGAGAGAAAGGAAGAGAGGGAGGGAGACAAAGAATATGTAAAATATAGGAGAGGAAGAAGGAGTAGAAAAAGAAAAGCAAGAGGAGAAAGAAGGAAAAAAAGGAGAAGGAGGAAGGAGGGGGAGGAGGAGGAGGAGAAGGAGAAGAAAGAAGAAGAAGAATGGAGAAAAGAGGACTATCTTAGGGATTAGCAGGATGTTGCATTCTAAACAGAAAAAAATTTGTGGAAATGGATACTAGGTTCTCCCTAACTGGACATCTTCAACGAAAGCCTAGATGCCAGCTTGGAAATGCAGCAGAAGGGGCTCCATTGAAGACCCTTCTTTAGGGCTTTATCAGAAGAAGGACTTCTGAGGTCATTTCCAGGTTCACTCTGAAGGATTTTCAGTACAGACAACATTAAGACATTATCATCATCTGACCTTTTGGGAAAGCACCTATTTGGCATGGCATTTGAAACATCCAATCCAATCCAATTCAATAAACATGTATTTAGGGCTGGGTGTGAGTCAAGAGTGGAAAGGAGGAAGCAGAGAGATATCTATTCTGGAGAGAGTGGTTGAGGAAGATTTGAGCAGTGAGAGAAAGCTTTCAGTTGGGAGAATCTGGGAAGGAGTCACAGAAGGGGCTTACGGTCAGCCTAGTTCAAGGAGCCAGAGAATAGATGTACAGCACAACAGATGACAAATAGTAATAGAAGGATGCATTTGCTATGTGTCAGATGAGTGGCATGGAGAATAAATGGAGGAAGCAATTAGAAGCGGGAAAAAATGGGTTCTAATCCTTACTTACTGGCTATGCTGCCTTGTGTAACTTTGGGCTTCTGTTTTCTCTTCTGTAGAATGAAGGCATTGGACTTGACTTCCGAGGTCCCTTCTAGCTTAAATCTATTGTCTATGACACATACATGGTCGGGCATGGTTTCATGAGGGAGGTGTGTCATGAGCTAGGGCTTTAAGGATGAATAGAACAGAGACAATTGGAGAGGAAGAGGGAAGAGGGAAGGCACCTTGGGCAGGAGGAATTCCTTGAGCATTGGCTTGTATACATTGGATCATGGCCATCCTGTTTGACCTCTGCTATCTATTCAATCATTTTCAAAACTGAATTAGTTATTTATATAAGTGACTCATTTCCTTCTTGAATTGTAAGCTCCTCTAGGGCAAGAATTTCCATTATCTTTTTAAAAATATATTTATGTGAGCATGACCTAGCACAATGCCCAGCATATGTATAAATGTAGTGCGTGATAAATGTTCCTTGAATGGAACTGAGAATGGAATACTGCTCTGCAAGGCTTCCATATTTTCTTACGATATTTAAGTTTGTTTTCCTTTCTCTTAATGTCAAGCTGCTGTGACCCCTCTCCCTCTTTTTTTTCCCTAGCATTTCTTATTTTTCTGGTGTTCCAGGGGCAAGGCCACATTGAGGAATCATGGAATCTAATAAATAGAAGATTCTAGTTCTAGTAAAATCATCTAGTTACAGGGCTTTTTAATGTGTGTGTGTGTGTGTGTGTGTGTGTGTTTGTGTGTGATCCCTTTAGCAGTGTCTGAGTGAAGCCTATTGGACCCCTTCTCTGAATCATGTTTTTAAATGCATCACATAAAATACATAAGATTACAAAGGAAATCAATTACATTGAAATAGTTACCAAAATATTAAAAATCCAAGTCAATGGATTGTCGATTAAAAATCCCTTATCTAATATAATATTATCCTTCTACAGGATAGATGTCGGCATCAAGTGGTTCATCTGAGCCCCAAACCAAGAAGCTACCTCTTCTTGAGAAGGACATTTTGTGCTTTTCCAGAGCTCTCTGATACTTCAGTGAATCTATCAGCTCATTGGTGTGGCTATATCCCCTACCACTGCAGGTATCCTTCAGCTTCTCTAGTCCTGTGTGATTCTGTCCATAGTTAGCCATCAAAAGCTCATCAAGAAGGTTGGCTAGTAGGTGATTAAAATGAGCCACAGAGACCAATGAAACAGATACAAATATAAAATGGCCCTCTGTCCTCTCCTTAGTGCCTTCTGTGTCCACAGTGATGGTGATACAGTGGTGGAAAAGGGGTTAGAAAGTGCTAACAATTATCCAGGATCATAGATGTAGATCTGGCAGGCGCCTCAGAGGCCAGCTGGTTCACCCCCATTTTACAGATTAGGAAGCTAAAACCTGGGGGAGTTAAGTCACTTGCCCAAGGTCATTCAAGTAGTGAGCTTCATTCTGAGTTCTGAACCCAAATCCTGTAATCCCAGATCAAGTGCCCTTAGCACTGTCTCCCAAGTTCTTAGACTGTTTGTGAAGAATAATTTCCTCACATTTAAAAATAATAGCTGCATTTGTATGGTTAGTAGGATATTTGTAAGACAGCTGGCCAGGGTTAAGGTTGACCAGCAGCCATGAAGCAAAGCAAAACTGGCTCCCTTTTAGATTCAATATGTAACTGCAGCATGTAGGTATGTCTGCATAGCACATGATGTATGATATAATCCTGTGACACCTGTGTGTTAGTATCAATGTCTGAGGGGCAATGGGCCTTCTGTGCTTTCTGCTCTCCCTGTCCTCCCTCCTTTATAAAAATCTAATGAGACAACAGAAGAAAGACAAACTGTAGGAAGCTGAAATGATTTCTAGAAAAAGAGGGACCTTCCGTGATTCCACGAAGGCCACTGCCCACCTGGCTCCAATAACACAGGGCTTGGTCATCACCTGCCTTGTGATGGGAAAATTCAAAGCCTAGGAAACAGGATCATTGAATCATAGATTTCAATCAGGAAGAGACTTTAGGCATTATCATTGAGTCAAAACCCCTTATTTTAGAGACGAGGGAGGTGAGGCCCAGAGAGGCTTGTCCAAAGCCACAGAAATAGCAAAATGAGAGCCAAAATTTGGACCCAGGTTCTTTGACTCTAATTCTGCTACTCTTTCCAGCTCATCTCTGGTTATGGTACATCTGGTCTTTGTCTGAAAAATTACATGCTCACCCCTGAAGAAAATTGTTGTTCATTCATTTCAGTTGTGTCTGACTCTCCATGACCCCATTTGGAAATTTCTTGGGAAAGATACTTGGAGTAGTTTGCCATTTTCTTCTCCAGTTCATTTTACAGATGAGGAAACTGAGGCAAATAGGGTTAAGTGGCTTGCCCAGGGTCACACAGCTAGTAAGTATCTGAGTAGCCCAGCCGTGCTACCCTAGCTGCTATTGAAAGTAATGCTACTTCAAAATTAAGACAAGGAAACGAGAATATGACTCAAGAGCCCTAGAAATCTTTTTAGGGGAAAATAATGTGTTTGTTTTATTTGATTTTAGAGTTGGAAGAGACCTTGGTGACCATCCTGTCCAGTCCCCTCACTTTGGAGATGAGGAAACTAGAACCCAGACAACTTGGTGACTTGCTCTCCATCCAACAACTGGTTAATGGTAGAGCCCAGGTCAGGCCTCAGCTCTCCTGCCTCCCAGGCCAGGGCTCTTTCCACTACATCATTTCACAAGCCATTATTAAATAGTGCCTCATCTCTTGCCCTCAGCCTTCTTTTCCTCTAGCTGCTGACCAACAGTGTCAGAAAGCAACATTTATTTTGTTCCTGGCCTAAAGCTGCAGGGAGAACCCTGGCCCAGCTCTCAGGAGTCAGAAGAGGCTCCTGAAATTAATATTGGTAAATCAAGCCCAAACCCTTGCATGAGTGTTATTATTATTGTTCCCCATATATCCTAAAATAATCCCTGTAAATAATTATAAAAATAAATCTCGGTGACAAATTGTTTTATTTTATTATATTTCCAGGAGCACATTTATTCATCATAATCTCTTTGGTGGTAGACAAATTATAGCACTGGGTAGTGAATACAATTTGCAAATAGGCAATATAAGTAGAGAGAAAATTAATATGTATTCCTCAGTGCTCTAAAAGGAGAGGAAGAACATTAATAGCCATTTTCTTGCAGATATAACTTTGAAAATGTTATTTCTGATCCATCAGCGTGAGGTTCCATATGAGGAAAATGGCTCCGATGTGACAGGAAGTGATTAGATATGAAATGGCATGTCTTAGACACTCCTCCCTGGTGTCTGCCCTCATCCTGTGCTGACTGGGGTCACTTTTCTTCCTTACAGGATAACAAGCTCCTGATGATTCTTTCCCCAGCCCCCACCCCCAGGATGGGAAGCAGTCCTGGGTTCCAGTCCCTTCTTCACCACTGACTTTGGGCCCGTTACTGAACCCATGGGGATCTTTGTCTCTTCTGCTATAAAATAAGGGAACTGGCCTGGATGACCTCCAGGCTCCCTTTTAGCTCTTACATTTTATGAGGCTATGACCAAAGTTTGCCGCATTCTCTGTTTTGAGGTTGAATACCCTCCTCTTAGGACAGCTAAGTGGTGTAGCAGATAGCATGCTGGGCCTGGAATCAGAAAGATTCATCTTTCTGAGTTCAAATGTGGCTTCGGATACTTACTAGCTCTGTGTCCCTGGGCAAGTCATTTAACCCTGTTTGCCTCAGTTTCCTCATCTGTAAAATAAGCTGGAGAAGAAAATGGTAAACCACTCCAGTATTTTTGCTAAGAAGACCCCAAATGGGGTCACAAAGAGTCAGACACAACTGAAACAACTGAATAACAATAACCCTCCCCTTGAGTTGGCTGAGCTATTTTCCAGCCAATCAATCAATCCATCAACTTACAGACATTTAGTAAACACCTACTGGGTTCAATCAAACAATCCCTGCCCTCAAGAAGCTTACATTCTACTAGGAAGACAACAAGCATAATCATCACCATAATGATAATAGTTAACATTTATATAATCAAGTAGGTACGAAATAGGAGAACAGATTGGTAGCTGAATGTGAGAATCAAGTGAGAATCAAGACAATCTTCCTATAGAAAGTAGCTCTTGAATTGGATAAAGGTGAGGAAGAAGTGCCTGCTAGGCCACTGGGGAGGGTGACCAGGGGTGTGAGCCATTGCTATTTGTAAGGTCATAGAGCTTCTTCTGGCAAAGTCCTCAGAGGCTACCGAGGGCAACCTTCTAATATTTATAGATGAGGAGGCTGAGGCCCAGGGAAGGTCAGTGATTTGTTCGAGGTCACACAGGTCGTAAGGGTCTGAAGCAGGATCTGTACCTAGGTTCTCTGTGTCCAGAGCTGGTAATCTTCCCAGTGTTCCGTGTTCCTTCCTTTGTGGAAAGTATTCACCTCCCAAGGGGATGGCCTGTTGGGAGGTAGCTGTGGGTATTACTGGAAGGGCAGTGATGAAGTCAGAAGGCCTGGGCCTGAGTCCTGGTTCTGTTATTCACCTCCTACGTGACCCGGGGCAAATCATTGCTCCAGAGTCTCAGAAACAGTTTCCTAATCTGTAAAATGAGGTTAATAATCATGGGATTAACTAGGAGGCTCTGACGAAATAATGTCTCTAAAGCCATGTTGTAAAACTATAAAGACCATATAAAATGCCAGCTGCCATTTTTATTTTGGAGTCCAGTATAACTTTTTTCATCTTGTTCTCCCAACCTCCTCTCCACCACAGACCCGTCCATTCACACCCAAATCAACCCCCTGTTTTGATTCTCTCTAATGAGGGGAACTCAGGTGTTTATCAGCTGTGTGACCTTGGGCAAGTTACTTGACTCTGCTTGCCTCAGTTTCATCATCTGTAAAGTGAGCTGGAGAAGGAAATGGCAAACCGCTCTGTTATCTTTGTCAAGAAAACATCAAATGGGGTCACAAAGAGTCAGACAGGATTGAACAGCAACAAACAGGGGAGGCCCTTGGGGAAATGATAGAATTTTACAATGCTTTCTTTTGTATTCTCAGAAGATTAAACTAATGCCAATGTCTTAGTGACAGATAAAATTTTATGGTGTTACTCCTCCCAGGCATATTTGCATTTTGATAGAACAAAATTCCTGAAGAACAAAACCAAGTAATCCCTAATGGAGACATTTGGAGCACTGTGAGGCAATAGAATCATAGATTTAGAGCAGTATAAGACCTTAGAAACCGTCTAGGTCAGGGGCTCTCAACCTGGAATCCACAGACCATCATGGTGAAAAGATTTCAGGGGATCAATGAACTTAGATGGAAATATATTACATCTTTATTTTCACTAACCAATATTTAGCACATTCTTCAATTATTAATTTTGAAAAAACTAACAAACCCAAACAAACAATATTTTGAGAAGGGATCCAGAGGCTTCACCACATTGCTAAAGGGATCCATAACAAAAAAAGTTAAGAGCCTCTGATCTGGTCCAACCCCTCGCTTTACATATAAGGAAACTCAAGTCCAGTGAATATGTACATGTTCTTCCCTCTGATAGAAGGCAAACTCGTTGAGAGTATAGTTATTTTATTTTAATTTACTATATTTATACCTTTATTTAAATATGTACTATATTTGCTATATTTATTTACTATTTATATTTTTGTTGATGTGTCCCCAGCACTTGGTAGCTAGTAAGTAGCTAATAATTATCGATTGATTGCCCAAAGTCACATCATAAGTAGTAGAGCAGAGGAGCAGCTCCTTCTAACCTCAAATCAGTGCTTTTTTTTTTACTATGATGTGAGAATTGTTTGGGGGTATAGATTCTTACCTCCTCTCCCTCTAATGCAACAAGAAAGAATCTCAAAACTCACTATATTTAGTGTTATACAGAATGGACCCCTAATACTCCATTCTTTTCAAGATGGAAAAAAACCAGCCTTGGAACCAAAGGGCATGTCATCTGCAGAACCCCAGATCTCAGTATGGATGGCTGACTTACCAGCTGGCTTACCCAACCAAGGTTCTAGGATGGAAAGAAATGAAGCAAGGCTTAGTAGAAATTGATCAGAAATGGAAAATCCATCCCGACCATTTCTTTTTGAACTGAACCCATCCTTCTTTGGACTCCTTTGGCAGGGGACCAGGAGAGTAAGAGAGTCTGTTCCTGTTTTTAGAGCTCTGGACAACCCCACAATCAATCCATTAGACAGGAAATAAACAGGATCTTCCTTTCTCCCCACTGGAATGTGATGGAGGAAGAACTCTGGGCAAAGAGCCTTTTTTTTCAATGAAATAATAATAATGACCATCACAATAATAACAAAAACAATATGCCCCTGCCCCCCCCCCGCCCCCAGTCATAAAGCCTTTGTTAAGAATCTAACTGTACACATTGTTTGTACTACGGTCTGTCTGAAGGGGACTATTAGAGACTGCTCCTGCCCTCTAGGAGACTTCAAGAGAAACAAATGTAGAGGTTCCTACAGATGATCATCAGCTAGCAGAAGAGAAACAAGAAGGGTGAGTAAAGTTTTTATTTGCCGTATGGGACTGGGTGAGGGCATAGTAACATTCAAGCTCACTTTCAACTAGCCATGTCATGAGGACAGGGGAAGGGCCTGGATAAATGAAATACAGGGATGTGTGATGAGTCCCTTTCCATTGATTCTCTTATAGTGAATGAGCCCCATTCAAGATATGTAAATCAGCATCACTATTGCTATAAGGACAGCTAGGTGGTACGGTGGAGAGAGGCATGGAGTCAGGAAGACTTATCTTCCTGAGTTCAAATATGGCCTCAGACACTTACTAGCTGTGTGGCTCTGGGCAAGTCATTTCACCCTGTTTGCCTCAGTTACCTCATCTGTAAAATGAGCTGGAGAAGGAAATGGTAAACTGCTCTAGTAACCTTTGCCAAGAATAAACAACAATTGCTACTATGAAAAGTTTGACTATTTGTTGTCCTATGACTCTAATGAAAAACCCAGAAATGACTTTGTATACATTTTGCTTCTAATTTTCTATGTGTGTCATTTCCCCTTAATAGAATATAAGCTCTCTGAGGTGAGAGATCTTCCTTCCTTCCTTCCTTCCTTCCTTCCTTCCTTCCTTCCTTCCTTCCTTCCTTCCTTCCTTCCTTCCTTCCTTTCCTTCCCTCTTTCCTTCCTTCCTTCCTTGTTTCTGTTTCTTTCTTTGCTGTTTCTTTGTTTCTTTCTCTTCCTTCCTTCCTTCCTTCCTTTCTTCCTTCCTTCCTTCCTTCCTTCCTTCCTTCTTTCCTTCCTTCCCTCTTTCCTTCCTCCCTTGTTTCTGTTTCTTTCTTTGCTGTTTCTTTCTCTTCCTTCCTTCCCTCTTTCCTTCCTTCCTTGTTTCTGTTTCTTTCTTTGATGTTTCTTTGTTTTCCTTCCTTCCTTCCTTCCTTCCTTCCTTCCTTCCTTCCTTCCTTCCTTCCTTCCCTCTTTCCTTCCTCCCTTGTTTTGTTTCTTTCTTTGTTTCTTTCTTTTTTTGGCTTTGTATCCTCCAGCACCTAGCACAGTGTCTGGCACACTGTAGAGATTTTATGAATGTTTTAAATTGAATTTAATAGACTCAAATAGGAAAATCTATCAAGTCATGTCCTGAGTGTCTCCACCAATTACCAGCACAAGCATTTTTCAGTTACAAATACCTCTTGTATGTACTCATAGCCTTATTTCTTTCAGATTAGGTCTTCCTCCCCCTCTTTCCCAACCCTAGAGTTGAATGGTTATCTGGAGATCATTTATTTACTCATCCCCTTGGGAAAGATTCTTTCATAGCATTATTTCTATTTGCTTTTTCTTTCTATTCATATCACACTTTTTTATTTTCAGAGCTGCCAAGCTTTTTTAGAGGCAACATAGAGTAATGCCTAGGGAGCTAGGTTCAGACTCATCGTGGTCATTTAGCTTCTCTATGACCTGAGCTACTTTTGTTGAGGGACACCACCGGCCCTGCCCCCCCCCCCCCCCAAGAATTCCCAACACTCTTGGAATCACAAGCCCTGACCAACCACAACAAAAAAAGGGACACATGGCAAGAGAAGAAACTGAAGGAACAGCTGCCTTGGAGAGATCTACCATTTTTGGTCAAGGAAGATACACACTGAAATGTTGACCATCACCATCAATACTGATTTTTCCACCCTAACCAAGTTACCCCACTTCCCACAAGAGTAGAATCTAAATGTATTTCGGGCCTAGCATTTAGGGCCGTCCTCAGTTTGGTCCCAACCCGAGATCATAGATTTACATCTAGAAGGAAGTTATCTGGTCCCACCCCTCATTTTACAGAGGAATAAACTAAGGCCTGAGAGGTTAAGTGCCCAATGTCCCATAGTCAGTAAATGGTAAAGCCAAGATTGGAACCCAGATTGTCTGACTCCAAAATCCAGTGCTCTTCTTATTCTATCATCTTGCTTACTGCAGTGCTGCCCTAGCTTTCCAACCTAGTGCTCCAGGGCAACAATACTTGGATTCCCATCAGATTCCTTATCAAAGTCTTCCAATCTCCCACCTCCATGCCTTTGGCCATCACTATCTAGAAGGTGCTCACTCTCTTCTCACTCCCACCTCTTAGAATCCTCTAGCTTCCTTCAAAGGTCAACTCAAAATACTATCTCTTAAATGAGCCTTTTCCTAATTCCCTCCATAATTCCACCCTCCCCACTAGTTTGTATACACTTGGCATATATATATATATATATATATATATATATATATATATATGCACACATTGTGTGTATATATGTATATATATATAAATATATATTATGTATATTTTGTTTACCCTCATTGAATGTAAACTCCCTGGGTACATGGACTGTTTTTTTTCTATTTATTTACTCATTCATTTATTTATCTATACATCCATCCATCTGTCCATCCCCAGGGCTTAATAAATGTTTATTGATTCCTTTCCTCTTTCTCTTTTCTAGAAACTTCCTTGCCAGTGTTTGTAGTGGGAAGAGAAGGCTCCTCCTGGTATCTCTGAGTCTTCTGAGATTGGGAAACATTAAAGATATACTCTAGCAGGAACCCACCTCTTCTCTATAAAATCCATCAGCCTTCACCTGGTTGAGTTGCTTTTGGTATGGAGGTGTGAAAAGACATAGCATCCTATTCCTCAACTAAGAGGAGCGAAGGGAGCTTGGTAGAACCTGGATATGTTCAGTCCAAGGGTAGCCTCTCACAGGACTGTCACCAACCCCCCACCCCTTTCCCGATCCTACTGTGACCCAAAGACCTGGCTGCTCTCCTTTTCAAGACTGAGAACTGTAGGACTCTATCAAAGTCATGGATCTAGATAGAGCTGAAAGGGATCTCAAAGACCAACTAGGGCAACCTCCTCATTTTATGAATGGGGAAACAAGCCCAGGGGCACTAGGTAACCTGTCTAAAGACCCCGAGATATTAAGCATCAGAGCCAGGATTTGAACCTATGTCCTTGGACTTCAAAGCCAGGGCCTTTTCTCTTGTATCCTTTACCCCTCCTCTTGTCCCTGTTGGCCCATGTTCCTGGATGTCTCCTCTTAGGTTTTGGGAAGTCCCCTGTGTTAGTTCATATGTGCCACAATAAAGACAAGTTGGTTGAAGCATTACTGTTCCATTTGATTCTTTCGAGTAAACTTTCTAGAGTCCTAAAATTGCTCTTACAGACTGAAACAGCTGTCCATGTGTGAGCATCCAAAGGGGACCAACTAGGCTTGTGAAAGGTCTCCAGCTCGTTCCCAATACAGATCTACTGAAGGAACTGGGAATGTTTGGTCTGGAGAAGAGAACACTTTGGGCCTCATGATAACTGTCTTCTAGTATCTGAAAGGCAGCCACCTGGGAGAAAGATGGCACTTACTCTGCTTGGCCTCAGAGAGAAGAATAAGGGACCCTAGGTGGAAGTAACCAGGAAGTAAGTTTAGTTTGGATGGAAGAAAACTTCCTTACAATTAGAACTAAGCTAAAGTGGAAGTTCACCTTGGGAGGTAATGGGTCTCTCTTCATTGAGGATATTGAGATTTCTTTCATTCCCTTCAACCAAGGCCAGATGACAACTTATCAGGTATGTTGGGGGCAGGGGAGAGGAAGGAAAATGGCAGGAACATATCATCAAAGAAATATGTGATCAGAAGAGAGGATGGGCTGGTCATGCAGCGAAAGCAAAGGATGAGCGGTGGGCTTATCCAGTTTTGTACTAGTACTCACAAAATGTAAAAAAAAAAGGGTAGGCCGCGATGGTTGAGCTTCCTCTAGAGCAATGACTAGTCAGAGGACCAAAGGTCAAACCCTGACTCTTATTACTTATGTGATCTTGGGTATTTCGCTTAATTTGTCTGGGCCTTAGTTTTCTCATATGTAAAATGTATAAAATCTATAAAATGTGGGAGTTGGATTGAATGCCCTTTAATTCCCCTCCCTGCTCTAAGTCTATGAGCCTAGGGCAAGGCTTCTAACATATTGGGTAGACCCTCTTTAGAGGATTTAAGGAAGAACACAGGCAAAAATCACATAGGAGGGGAAAGCATGGAGAGGCTGCTCTTTCTAACAGTGGAGGCAGTACCCAAATTGATAAGGGCTTGGATGGGCAGCTATTTGCCATAGTAGAGACAATACCCACGTTGGTGAGCTCACAGAACTACCAGTGTCAAAATTTTAGCCTTTAGATGTCGAATTTCTTGACATCTTTGTATCACCTCTCAGCATGAATCTACCTACTCCACAATCTTTTTTTTCTTTTAGTCACATCCAACCCCATTTGGGGTTTTCTTGGCCAAGCTACTGGAGTGGTTGGCCATTTCCTTCTCCAGCTCATTTTGCAAATGAGGAAACTGAGGCAAACAGGGTGAAGTGACTTGCCCAGGGTCACACAGCTAGTAAGTGTCTGATACCAGATTTGAACTGAGGAAGAGGAGTCTTCCTTATGCCAGGTCTGTTGCTCTTTGCACTATGGCGCCACCTAGCTGTACCGGCAGTCAGTTAGTTGGAATAGTCAGTTTTGACCCAGGTGATTTTTGAAGCACCATTTCCTTCAATCAGTCATAAGCAGCTGGTGTTCAGGGGCTTCTCACCAATTTCTTTTGTGGCCTTGTAGACAGCAGGTTCAAGTATGGGGCTGGAGCAGGAGCTTAGGCAATAGTGATCAGCTTGGTGCAGACACAGCATAAATCGATCTCATTCTATGAGTTCTCCTCACCTTATGACAGCACTTACACGGACTGAGCCCTAAGTACCCTGGGTCCATTAAGAGAATACAAGGTTGAAAGATGAAAGATCCTATCTAATGGGGAGGGAGGACATGTGTCCACGAACACAAGTGAGCCAGTGACAGAATCCCAGAATTTCAGAGTTGTATTAGACAAGGACCTCAGAAGCTGCCTACCACAACTCAGTCCTGAAAACATCAGGCAAACAAGGATAAATGGGGAGAGTTCAAACAGAGGACAACAGTACAGAAGGGAAGAAGAATAAAGGAACATTGGAGTGGGGAGGCTAATTTGGGAAGATTTTTGGGAGGAGAGTTTTAAGTTGGGCAATTGGGAAATATCTTTCATTAATGTGATCTTTCTTGCCAAGGGGAAATATTGAGATGGCGCTCTGCTGCCAAGAATGTGACCAGGGAAGAACTAGACCCCTTTCGGGGTTTATATGACCTGGGTGATCTCAAGGAAAACTCCGCTGGAAGACAGGGGGTAGACAGAGCCCCTGCTTGGGGACTGTGCAAGAAAACGAAAATGCTTCTTCTTCTTCAATTTATCCCCTCTCCTCCCCCAAAGGTGACTCTTTAGGGCAGGTCACCCTCCTATGGTCAAGCTGCCCTGAGTTCAGCCACCACCACTGGACAGAGTGCCCAGAGACTCAGGTCACTGCAGTTTCTTTTCTCTGGGGAAAGGACAAACTCTCCTTGACCAGCTCACACCCCTGGGATAGCCCCAGCTTTGGGAGGGACCTCAGAGGACATCTAGTCCAGCTCCATTATTGTACGAGGCCCCTGAAGCGTAAGCATTTTGCCCAAGGTCATACTCAGAGGCGAGTTTCGAACTCCTTTCTGAAGATGACCTCCAGTAAGAAAGTGAAACTGATGACAGGAAAGAAAGTGAAGGGGATAACTGAGAGCTTCTCTGTCCTCCAGCAGACTGTGTGGGTTCTCTCCCCAACTTTGCTGACATAAGCAAAGATCCTATCTGGGAAGGCTGTGAGTGAGACACAGCCAGAACAGGAAGGTTCACCCTGGGAGGGCGTTGGAAGGACCTTTAGAAAGGGCCACTGCCCATTTCAGTGCTGTTGGTGACCTCTAATACAGTGTCCACATGGAAGTCCAACGGGCAGTACTGTATGTCTATGCTGGGGGTAGTAGACGCAGCCCTGCCTGGAGGGAGGGTGGTAGGTAGGGCACAGGAAAGAATACAGGTCTTGACAATCAGATCTGGTATGGAGTCCAACTTTCTCCAGTCTGTGACCACGGGCTAGTCAGTTGAGTTATTTGGGCTCCTCATCTATAGAAAGGAGGTTGGACTAACTGACCTCTAAGGCTCCTTCCATTTCTGACCCTCCCAGGTTCCAGATGAAAGGCCCTCTGGAGTCCCTCCCTCAGCTCCCCCGCCCCCCCCCCCCGCCCTTACCCCCCTGCGTTCTTGGAGCTCTATTTACACTTCTCAGGAAGTCTGGGCTTGTTGTCGGGTTAGCTCCTTCCCCTGCTCCTAAGCTCCCTCCCGCCTGTGAAAGCAGCTCTGGGAGAGCCCTGGATGAAAGGAGACACGCAGGGGGCAAAGATCAAGACTGCGGTTCAACTGATCCCACTTCCTCCTTTTCTGGGAGAGAAAGCAAACAAAGGCTTCAGGAGCATCCCCTTGTCAGACAATGGAAAGAAAGGGACGAGAGGCAGGCAGAGAAAGGAAGGAGGAGGAGGAATAGAAAGAGGGGTGGGGGAAACAGGCTGGGGGAAGGTTTCCTTTGATCTCCCTTATCTCTAGAGGGCTTGTTTTTTTGCTCAGCTGAATCTCCAGGCTTGGGTTTCCTCCCCCCACTCCCCCACAAATGACTAGAAAAAACCAACAATCCAGTATTCCTGCGTCTCTTCCTTCTTTAGTTTGCTGCTTCAGGTGGAAGGGAAGGGAGGGTTCAGAAGCCAGAGATAAAAATGCTGATAATAATAACAGCAGCCCAAAGACCAATATCTATGGGGCAGCAATATTGCCAGTAAGACATAACCATCATCACTGTTAGTAATCATCAGCAACCCCGCCTTGAGGCCCCTAAATGCTGCTCAGCCTCTGAGAACGAGCAAAACCCTCCTACGAACGCTGCTAATTTAGAAAGGAGAAGCAACTGGTCGAGTGAGCTGTGTCCCATCGTGTGGAGATGATGTTCTGAGCCCACTGGCACATCAAACCAACCTCAGTCTTCCCTCTTTTATAATATTGTACCTAAACCCATTTGACTGAGAGGGTAGAATGTGAAAGGGGAAGACAACGAAGTAACAACAAAAATGAAGAAGTATCTAGGAGTTGGTTTTTTTTTTTTGCAGATGCTGGGGGTGGGGGAGTGGGGAACAATATAAACTCTCAAAGAGCACATGCTTGGGATGCTGGTTCAATCTACACTTGGGGGCCCGTACATTCCATTCCATGCATCAAGTACTTATTTATTAAGCATCTACTATGTGCAAAGCACTGTGCTTAGGGAGAAGGAGCTCTAGAATTCCAAGCCCCTGGATTCTCTGGATTCTCGGGTTTACATTGTCTTTGGGTGCCATTCTTGGAGTCTGTCTGGGGTTTAACAATCCCAATAGTTATCCCATTTCTATGGGGCCTAGAAGTTTTCTGAAGTCTTTTCCTCACAACAGACCTGTGAAGTAGGAAGTGTAAGAACTATACCCTTAACCTCCCTGGACATCAGTGTCCTCATCTGTCATAGGAGGGGGCTGGATTAGGTGGCCTCTGAGGTCCTTCCAGTTCTAGGCCCATGCCTTCACAATCTTTACTTTATAAGTGAGGGAACTGAGGTCTGGTCCGAGGTCACCAAGTATTAAAGTTCTTTGAGTACAGACATTTTAAGAGAGGGATGGGAGTTGAATTGAATGAGAAGGAAGTCTCACCACCCAGGGAAAATCTTTTCCAATTCTCCTGGGGTAAAGGGATTAGATATACTAATTAAATAAAGATGGGTATCAAAACTGGGAAGAAGTGGGTTCAAATCCTGCCTCTAACTGTGTGACCCTGGGCAAGTGACCACCTCCCAGTTGCTCTGGGCAACTCTTAAGATTTTTGTCAAGACTGAGTCTCTCCATCTTGGATCTACTCAGTGGCCAATCCCACTACTAACTGGCACAGGAACTTTGACCTGTTCCATTTTTGATGTGGACTGGTTTGCCCTTTCTTAGACAACCTGGCGCCCCTCCCCCATTTGGGGGAGGCTCACATATTGATGTCTAACTCAGTGAAGACACCTGATAGTCATAGCTCACCACTGCTCAGAATTCCCATACTCAAGAGATCTGCTGGTCTGAGCCTCTCAGGTAGCTGGGATTACAGATATGGCTCACCATCCCTGACTCTAATTCTCCTAAGATTAATAAATTGCAGAGAAAATTTGGCCTGCATTGGTGGGAGGTGTTCCCGTATTTCTCTGTATCGATGAAACCACAGGTTCAGTCCCTATTTTTTTCCTCTGGCAAATTAAGTTAAAACTTGGCTTCTTGATTTTTGTCCCTTGAATGAAAGTGAATGGAGGGTATCTGAGAGGGCAGGGAGGGGAGACAGAAGACACAAACATCTCCTTCAATGCAGATTCTAATATTTGCAGGGATCTGGTAGGCAAGGGTCTGGGATTTCTCCCTGCCTAGCCACTTACCAACCTGACCTCCTTTTCCCCCAAAGGCTGGTTCTTGTGGGGGTGGAAGTAGGGGGTGAGACCCTGCTGATGTTGTTAGGGACTGTTATACCACAGGGTTGTGTAATACAGGAAAGGCCCTAGCTCTCCCTTCCCCTCCTGTAGCGGCTGAGGCCAGTTAGTTGGATGCCGGGAACCTCAGAAACATCATCACATGCTGCTGGACTCAGGATGGCCATACCAAGTCAGTGTCATAACAAAGCTGGAGGGGCTGATGTCAGGGAAGGAGATAAAGAATAAAAAGTCATGCCTTTTCTTGGTATGATCTGACTCTGTCTCTTTGGCCTAGAATATTCTCTACTTCCTTCAAAAACAAATCTCCAGTTAGAGTAGTCTTCACAAATATCTTGGGAATCCAAACCATCGATAGCTGTGTGTAAAATGCTCCAAATCCTTAAATTAGAAATGCAAATTAAAGGAATTCTTAGGTACAGTCTCATCCCCCTCAGACTGGCAAAGTTTACAAAGAAGGAAAATGACAAATGTTGGTGGAACTGAGAGAAAACAAACATATGAATATGCTGTTGTGAAGCTGAGATAACATTTCTACCTCATTGTGCCTAGGCAGATAATAGCAATAACCGGTTTGTATATGGTTTAAATCACATCACATATATTATCTCATTTGATCCTTATGGTAATGCTGTGAAGCCACTGGTTTCAAGGCCAATAATAATTATTGAGGCCAATATTATTAATATTATTGACATTTTACAGGCAAGGACATTGTGACTCATAGAGGCTAAGAGACCTGTACAATGCCTCACAACTAATGAGAATCAGAGGCAGAATTTGAAGTCAGGTTCCTCCTGACTCATGGTCTCTGAGATCACTTCCAGTTCAAACACTATGCTCCTTCTCCAGTAACATTTTATTTATAACTCCCTGACACTTCCTCCTAGTACAGGGCCCTGAGTTCTAATTTCATTTCTGCCACTTGCTACAAGTGTGACCTTGGGCAAGTCTCCTTATCTCTATGGGCTTTAGTTTCCCCATCTGTAAAATAATGAGTATTGCAATTATATGACCACCAAGGACATTTCCAATTCTAAATCTATGGCACTATGCTGAGGAAAATGGATAAAGGAAGCTGTGTGTGTGTGTGTGTGTGTGTGTGTGTGTGTAAAAAGAATACTGGCCTGGGAGTCAGGAGCCTGTGTCTACCACTGTGCAGCCTTGACTAATTGACCCACAATTGCTACAGCTTTCCTCTTGAAATTACTCGGTATTACTTTGTATATAGGTGTCAATGTACTGTTACAAGCTTCTTTCCCTTACTCCTCACTACCTTAGCTTTGGCTTCCGGAGGGCAGGAACTCTTTCTTTTTTGTCTTATATTCTAGTACATAATATAGTGTCAGGCATAGAGAATTTGCTCAAGCAATGCCGTTGTACTGCCTTTGAACCCCAGCGACTAGCAAAGTGCCAGGCACACAGTAGGCGCTTAATCACAGCTTACTGCACTGACTCCCCAGGCGCTCTTCCAGCTGTCGCCTTCCTGGGCGCTATACGGTGACTTCGGGCAGCCAGGTCCAGTCACCTGCTGCCGCATTCCTCGTCTCACCTGACGGAGGGCGTGGCGTGGGTTACCCGGGCCGGCTGGAGGGCAGGCGCCGGGGCGCTAGCGCCTCCGCTGCCCGGCTGTGGTCTGCTCGGAGCCTCGGTCCCGCCTCGGAAAGCAGCGAGCTGTAGCCTCCGCCTTCCGCCGCTATCAGCTGACCGTGCCGTGCGGAAGGAAACGCGGCCAGTGGCCCGCGAGCTGAGCCAAGCCTAGCCGAGCCCTGGCCCACTCTGCCCTCCGCGTTCCTGCCCAGTGCGCCCTGCGCCCGCCCCGGCCTTTTCCCGTTCCCATCCAGCCCAGCCCAGCCCAGCCCAGGTCCTCCCCTGGCTCCGCGCCCACTATGGCAGGGCTCGTGGTTAGTGGAACCCAAGTAAGTCCTTAGCCTGAGAAATGGAGGGAGGACGCTTTACTGCCCCGTACCCCCTAGCCACCTTGGGAAAAGGGCCAGGGGGAGGAGGGCCCTAAGACACAGACACCCACGGGGTAGGGGTGAGGGAACTGGAGCAGACCCTCTCCTCAATTTCAGTATATCACCTTGCCCACCATAGATGCCCACTTCCCTGCTCCCTCCCAGCCCAGTCTTGTTAAACTGTCTTATTTGGCCTGGCCTTAGGCAGTCTAGGAGACAAGAAACAAAACCCAGGACAGAATACCCTCGCGTGGGGGTCGAGATGGGAGAGGGTGCCTATAGCTTTTGCTAGCTGGCACAAGACCTGCCAGGGTGTTTGGGGGCATAGAATGATAAAGGCGACTGCACACATTTTTCCTGACCTCTTCGGAGCCTGGCTTGTCCATGATCAAACACCAATGAATAACTACTGTATTGGAAGGAGACATTCTGTTCTAATATTCGCACACAAAAATAATAATCCCTCCCCCCGTCTTGGCAGGAGCGTGGTGGGATGGGGAAAACGGCAGATAATTGTTTTATTTGCCAGGACACCTACTTTCTCCAGCAGGTTTCCATGGAGAGTGAATTAGCACTGTTTTCATACCCTGGGTGGGTGAGACACACACATGCATTCACCCACATGGGGAATCTTCAGGGAGGTGCCTAGTCATTGCTGGAGGGATGGTTTCTTAGCCATAAGGTATATGTGTGTGTTGGGTGCTGCTCAGCTGCTGGCATAATCAGATCTCATCAGTCCTATGTCAGGTTTAGAGTTAGATTCACTCTCCTATCTCCACCCCCATCTCTACTTCACACCCAGACTAGGGTATTCTATGCTGGTTTTCCTAGATTGCCTAAGGCCAGGCCGGATCAGACAGTTTAACATGGCTGGGCTGGGAAAGATCTTTCTCTTTTCTAAATAAATGCTGGTAGTGTTTTACAGCCCCGTTAGGTAATCCGTCAGTTAATTAGTATTTATTGAGGACCTGCTGGGAGCTGTCCTCACCTTTTTGCTGTATTCCTTTAAGGGTCCTAGTCTCTTTGACATCTCCCCCTTCCCCCCCACTCACAACTGAGTAATAGCAAAGTGACTCTTCTTTAGCCTGCTCAGAGCTTAGGTTTGTTTCAGTTGGGGGAATCACAGCAGGAGAAGAGACCCAGAAAGAAGGGTGGTTATGTGCTAGCCTAGGAGTTTAGGGGTGGAGGCAAGGGGCTGGCTAGAATAACCCCTCTTACTTCTAACAGGGTCACTCATAACTGAGGCAGCTGTGTACTGAATTTCAGAATATCCCCTTTTATGGGAGCTGGAGTTGTTTTGATCCCCAAATCCAGCACTAAGGGACTGGGGTTTCTCCATTCTCCAGCCAGGAATGCTTCTCCTCTTTTCATGAGGGTGACTTGTAATTGTGAAGGATGTACTTAAGTGCAGAACATGGCGGAGTGGGAAGACCGTTGCATTTGCAGTCAGAAGATCTGATTTCAGGTCCTTTCCACTGACAGGGTGGTAGTGTGGGAGTAAAAGGATCTGGGTTCAAATTCTGACTGCTGTTTACTATCTGTGTGAACTCGGGCTAGTCATTTAATCTTTGGAGGCCTCATTTTCCAACAGGCAGCCTCTGAGGTCCCTTCCAGCTGGAGAGCTATGATCCTATGATTAGCCGTATGAGCTTGGCCAAGTCATATGAATTATCTGACCCTCATCTGTAAATCTTTCTTTGCTCTAAAAATGAAGATAATACAACTTGCTTTGGCTCTCTCACAAGATTGTCAACAGGTTCAAACAGATTATATATATGTATGTGAAAGTGCTTTTTAAACTTTAAAGTGGAAGTTATTCTGCATGGGAATGAAGGCGTGCCTTCCTCCTACATTGTGTTCCTTTGGGTAGTTTTGCTAGTGATTTTTGTTCCTTTTTTTGGGTGGGAGGGAAGCTTGAGGAAACGCACATGAGGCCTGGAGAGGGTCACTTAGTGATATGACTGTTGAGTGACTTCAATCTGTTAGGTTAGAGAGGAGCTAGAAAGTCTTTACTTAGGAAAATATCCTCCAGGTGTGCCTACCCTGTCTCTACCCATCCAAAGCAGTACTTGCTTCAGGAATGCTGGGTCTTATGGCTACTGTATTAAAAATTTTTTTAAATGTTTTTAGTTAAAGTTTTGAGTTCCAAATTCTATCTCTCCCTTACCCCTCTCTGAGACAGTAAGCAATAAGATATAGGTTATACATGGGCAATTATGTAAAATATTTCCATATTAGTCATTTTGTACAAGAAAACTGGAATAAAAGAAAAAAAAGAAAGTGAAAAATAGCATGCTTCAGTCTCTATTCAATCTGTATCACTTCTTTCTCTGGGTGTGGATACTATACTTAATCATTAGTCCTTTGAGATTGTCTTGGATCATTGTATTGCTGAGAATAGCTAAGTCATTCACAGTTCTTCATTGAACAATATTGCTGTTATTGTATACAACATTCTCCTGGTTCTGTTCACTTCACTTTGCATCGGTTCATATAAATCTTTCCAGATTTTTCTGAAATCATCCTGCTTGTCCTTTCTTATAGCACAATAATATTTCATTACAATCATATACAATCATAAACAAGCTGCGGCTTGTTTAGCCATACCCCAATTGATGGATATCCCTTCAATATCCAAGTCTAAGCCACCACAAAAAGAGCTGCTATAAATACTTTTGTACAAATAGTCCCTTTTCCATTTTTTTGGATGTCATAGACCTAGAAGTGGTATCTCTGGATCAAAGGGTATGCACAGTTTTATAGCTCTTTGGACATAGTTCCAAATTTCTTTCCAGAATGGTTAGATCAGTTCACAACTCCACCAACAGTGCATTAGTGTCCCAGTTTTCCCTCAGCATCCAACATTTTCCTTTTTTTTGTCATATTAGCTACTCTGATAGGTATGAGATGGTACCTCAGAGTTGTTTTAATTTGCATTTTTCTGATCAATAGTGATTTAGAGCATTTAGATAGCTTTGATTTTTTTTTTGTCTGAAAACTACCTGTTCATATCCTTTGACCATGGGCTACTGTATTATGGTGTCTGTAGCACACTGTTACTATTCCTAATTGCAACCATTTTGTAGCACCCTGCCATTATGGGACATATTTCTTCCAATCTGCTTTCAGCCAGTGGCATGCATTTTGAGCAAGCCAGACTTCATAAATGAGTTCCCTTTCCTGGCCATCCCATTGTTCCCAGAAATGCTTTTGCCAGGAATAATGGAGTTGATCAAGTAACCCCTAAACTGAAGGAACCCTAACTCAATGCCTCAGAAAGCTTCTTGCTGCTACTCAAGAGAACCAGGGTAGAAAACTTGGATTTAAAAGACCTGGATTCAAGTGCTGGCCCTGCCACATCACTGGGTACCAATCATTTATCTCTCTGAGACCATTTTCTAATCTATAAGGGGGGGGGAAATAATACTGTTCTACTTAATCCTGCAGGGTTGCTGGGCTTTATAAGTTGTGAAGTGTTATATAAATATAAGCTATCATCACTGTTATTATCACAAATTATAACATAGCCATACCTGGCATAAATTATTATTTTGCAACAACTTTGTTGCCATTCCACTGCGATATTATAGGATTGTACATTTAGAGCTGGAAAGAACCTTAGAGATCTTGGAGTCCAACTTTTTAGTTTTGCAGATGAGGAAGCTGAGGCAATATGAGTATTATGATACTGCTTGCATCTGGGGTTGGATTTGAACCCAGGTCCTCTTAACAATACCTCCCTCCAACTTTACCCTCACTCCTGCCATCCATATCAATTGGTAGAACACCCATATGTAGCATTATCTTTTTGAAATGAATTCACCCATCATTATGTGTCTAAGGAGCATGTGTCATGGCAAGGTTTGGCAGATAAATTACAAGGGCACAGCTTGTTTCATTTCAACTTGAGTTAGCTTAATGGTGGCATCTGAAGCCCTGGGTTAAAGTTCTGACTTTGCCTTGTAATGGCGAGCAAATCAAATCATTCTCTGTGAATTGTAAAGTGGAGATAATAAATAATACTTTATTGTTGTTAAGTCATTTCAGTCATGTCCAACTCCATGACTCCATTTGGGGTTTTCTTGGCAAAGCTACTGGAATGTTCTTTCTCCAGCTCATTTAACAGATGAGGGAACTGAAGCAGGCCAGGGTTAGGTGACCTGCCCAGAGTCATACAGCTAGGAAGTATCTGAGGCTGGATTTGAATTCATCCTGACTCTAGGGCTGGCACTCTAGCCACTGTGCCACTTAGCTACCCCTAGTACTTACACTACATATTGCCCATGTTTGTTTCAAGGGACCCTTTCAGTCCCTAGCCTCACCCTTGTTTCTGCTTGCTACCCTACCCCTCCTAGACTGATTTTTTTCCTTTTTCAGTCCTTGAAATCACCAAAGAAGCAAGATTCAGTTGGAGTTCTTTCAGGCTTGATGCTTGAGTTCAGGCTGCACTGTACCAGACAGCTGTCAGACATCCCAAGTGGATTTTCCTTTTCCCTTTAGTCTCCCTCTTTCATAACAATTTCTTGGCGCCCTGGACCGATTCCCTGTTAGCCATTGTTCTCTGTTTTCAAGTCTTCCCTGACCAGATTGTCTCTGGTTGCTTGATCTACCCTTTTCTGGATGACTCTGAATCAACTCATTCTGTGTTTGGTTGAAAGCCTCTGTTAGTATTTATCCTTTTACCGTCATAGGCCTCTGCTGGGTCATACAGTCAGTAACTTCCACCATTTCCCTGAACACAGTAAGCAAGGTGTTGCAATCCACAAAACCAGTTGGAGAAGTTGGGGAGGGAGTTTGCAGTCCCACATACCCTAGGAGGATTATTCCTTTTTGCAACTGCAGATGCATGAGCTATTTGGTAAATGACAGCAGTTGTCTTCCCAGTCCGTATTTCACAGACACTCAAAGCTTTACTTTTTCTGTTTTGATGGAAGAAGAAAAAAGGAGCACGGTCTGAGAGAAAATCCTGAGACCACCCCATACCAATAGGGCCCGAGTTAAGAAGGAAGATTAGAACTGGTGTACCAAATTACTGTGCTGTTTTCAGCCTTAGCCTTCCCTTTTTGTAGAATGGGAATGAACTGCCCCTTTAGTATAGTGAGACAGCATTAGATTTAAAGTCAGGGATCCTGACCTTGAATCCTGGCTTATTTCTTGATTATCTGGGTGACCTTTGGGAAATCATTTCACCTTTGTGAGCTTCATCCAGTGTCATTATATGTAAAATGAGGGGACTGATCTGTTTCCTAAAGTCTCCTTGTGCTCTTGATAATATAATTGTTAGGATATTCTAAGAGCCAGCTAATAAAACACACCTATAAAATGCTTGGTGGGTATTTGAGCATGACTTAACTGTCCCATTATGGCAGCTTTCACTGGAGATTTCGTTTCTGAGAAGTTACCCTTTAGTTCTTTTCCCCGATGAGGATTCTTATGCAAAGAACGGGTAGCACATATATGCCCTTCTTTCTCCCAGCTCTGCCTCCTTCCAGTTTTTGCCTTTCAGGATGATATTATTTCCCAAATCTTGACAGGACACTGGATTGGAAGGTCTAGATTCTGGTCCTGGTTTTGTCACTAGTTAACCTGTATGACCTTGGGCAAGTCACTTACCTTTCTGAGCCTGTTTCCTCATGGTTAAAATGAGGGGAATTGACTTGAAGACCTCTAGGCTCCTTTCTATTTCTCAAAGAGGATGACTAGAAATGTTCTATCCATTTCCCATCTGTGAAACTTGTTCCCCAGCTGCCCAACAAGTTTGAAAGGTGAGGGCTGGGCAGGTTAATCGGAGCCTGTGAAAGGAGGAAGAAATGGCTATTTGAGTGGGTTTCCCAGGAGACTTTGATGCTCATGCTGAAGCCATCTTTCCTTCTAGTATGAAGAGACTTTCCATCTGTCTGTGAATACAACTGATGGCAGAGACCGTGATGAAGAATGGATCTTATGTAGAAGAGGGGAGAGCTTGCTAGATTGAACTTGGAGCTCCTTATTTTCCAGAAAATGGATTTTTAAGCCAAAATGATTTCACTGGAGTCAGCTATTTTTCAGCCCTCCCTCCCTCCCTCCCTCCTCCTTTTTTTTGCCTGAAGTTACTAGAGCCTGAATGAAAGGGGGTGGGCTGCTGTATTATTTGCTTGCAATCACTGCAAGACAGGAGGAGGCCAAAGGGTGATTTGTAAAGATGGGGATGGTTTCTGCAGAGAAGAGCTGAGATACCAGTGAGATGCCTCATGGAGCAGAAATGCTTCTGAGGATATGAGAGACCTTTGTTATTTGTGCCTTGTCTAGAGTCTTAAAGCCCCAGATCATCAAGGGCCAGTTTACAGCTAGGTGGTACCTTCTCTGCTTGAGGCATTCATAGTATGGAGAATCCTATGAAAAGGTAGGTTTCTCCTTAGTAGGATACTGATTTGCAGAGCTTTATATATATATGTATGTATACACACACACACATATGCATATACATACATACACATACATACATGTATGTATATGGTGGTGTGGTCTTATGGGCTCCTCGACTTAGAAGGTATAGTTGAGATCTTTCAATTCAACCTCTTCATTTTACAAATGAAGAAGATGTCCCAAAGAGGTTAAAAGAGTTTTTATCCAAGATTCTATAAATCTTAGGGAAAAGATAGGATTTGAACTTTGCCCTTTGACTTCAAATCCAGTGTGTTTCCCACTGTCTCCCCTCCCTCAAATACCACCCCTAACTGATGCTTAAAATTTTTGGATGGAGAGGGATGCTTTTAATTATGCAATTAGAAACAAAACTGGAAGTGTTTAAAAACCTTGGAGGTGAAGCAATGACAAATATTCAAATTGAGGATAAAATGATTTATATCAGATCCTGTCCTGAAAGCAAGTTTTTAGTGAAGGGGAAGAGAGCAAGAGGGCAAAAGGCATCAGAAGGAAGATGCTTGGGCCACTAAAGAGAAACCAGACTTTGCTCCCCCTATCAGCCCAAGGTTGGCTGATACCGCTTGGGTCAGATGGTGAGGCGGAAAGATCACTACACCTAGAATCTGGAGACCTGGGTTCAAGTTCTAGGCCCACCGTTTGCTCACTATGTGACCTTGGGAAAATGATTTCACTTCTGTTTGCTCATCTGTAAGATGAGGAACTTGGGGTGGATGAGCACCAAGGTCACCTTGGGCTTCCACTGGGATGAGCCACTGTCCTGTTTGGCCCTTGCTGGGTCTCCCGGGTGAGGTTAGCTAGGTTACGTTTCCTGACTGGGGGACCCTCACTGTTTTCTGTTCTTTTTGTTACATAGAATTAGGCCCTGCTTGTTGTGTATCAAACTCCATCATTACTGTCTGGAGAAGTATCCTATCATCATAGATTTAGAACTAGAAAGGACCTCAGAGGCCAATGAGGCCAATCTCTTTGTTTTACAGATGAAGAAACTGAAGCAGAAGTTAAGTGACTTGCCCAGGGTCACACTGGAAGTAAGTACCTGAGGCAGGATTTGAACCCAGGCCTTCCTGACTCTAAGTCCAGTGCTCTAACCATTATACTGTAGATACTGGGTTCTTACCTTCAGGAAGTTTCTCCCCACTTAATATGCCCAACTTTTATGTTGGTTTTGATATTTGCAAAGTGCTTCACCTGCGTTATTTCATTTGACCTTTATAACAACTCTGTTAGGTAGGTGGTATAAGGACCATTTTATAGGTGAGGAAACAGGCTTAGAGGGGTGATTGTCTCACCCAAAATCTCACAGTTCTTAAATGTCTGACATGTAATTGGAAGACTGGGCAAATGACACATGCTTCAAGAAAACAAAATCCGTCAACAAATTGTGAATTAAGGGCAGACTTGTATGGTGAGGACGTGGATGAAAAGGGCTTAGAGTGATTTTTGTAGAACAAGATTGTAGAGAGGCTTGTTAGAGGAGGAGGTAAGCTTATTTGCTCTGGTCACAGACTCACCCTGTCCCTTTCGCAGGGTGGACTTGTGCTTTCACTAGGTGTGGAGAAATACCTGGTTTGGAAACTGGAGTGTATTGGGTACTGGACAGGTAGTCAGTTCAGATCCTGCCTCAGATATTTATTAGCTTGTGATGCTGGGCAAGTCACTTAAAATCTCTGTGCCTCAGTTTCCTTATCTGCTTAATGAGGGTCTTAGACTCAATGACCTCTAAGATCATTTCCAACTATAAGTCAACAGTCCTATGTAACTTGGTGCCAATAGGCACTGCAAGGTTAAGTAATTTGCTCATCGTTACATCTATTCTGTTGCTCATCCTTCATTTTCAAAGAGGGCCAAAGGCATGACAGGTGATGTCTTGACTTGTGCCATGATCATATAACTAATCTGTGTTAAAGACAAGACATAAGTCTAGGTCTTCTTCCAAGACCAGCCCTTTCTGGCACTTGCTATACATTTCATGTTACTTTTTCTTTGGGACAAGGGTGAAGGGTAAGGGGTATGGTTGGAAAGGAAGGGGTGGGGAAAGGTGGTAAGGGTAGGGGGCTGAACCTATGTTTTTCCTGGTCCCTGCCAGCCCTACCCTGGTAACAGCACCTGCAATATCCTTTATGAGGCAATGTATGTAATAAATAGGGTGCGTGGCAAGGGAGGCTGGAGAAAAGACTCAACTATGAGGTATGACTTCTGGTTCTTATTATCCACGTGCCAAAACTTTGGGGTTTCTTTTGGACACCTGAATCTGGCCAATTTCAGACTAATTTACTTTGTGCTATGGATTAGCCGCCATTGTATTAACTATATCAGGAAAGTACTTCTTTCTGTTGACTCACTGAAGGCCTCGAAATGATATGACCAAGAGAGCGAGTTGCAAATGTGATGGCTTTGCGTGTGCCATAGTGCTTGTTTCAAGTTGCGGAAGCAGTCAATAGATCAATGAGTCAGGGCTGTGAACAGCTGGGCAATTTCCATTGGCCACATCGTTTCTGTTCTATTTAATTTCCAGGTGTCCTACATTGGTCAGGACTGCAGAGAAATTCCAGAGCACCTCGGCAGGGACTTTGGCCACTTTGCAAAGAGGCTCGATCTGAGCTTCAACTTGCTGAGGTATGTAACCTTCACGTGACAAATCATGGCCAGGTGAGTCCAGTCTTCCAAGTGCATAATGGCACAGAGCTCAAAGTCAAGCGTTGCAGGCCCCGTACGTGGTTTCCTTTCATCCTTAGTAGGGTATCCCAAGATATGTGAAATTGAAGCCCCAAAGGTTTGACTGTTTTAAATTATCCCTCTGATTGCTTTTTGTGTGAGGGGAAGAGGTAGCAAGTATTTGTCTTCCTCCAGTTCCTGAAAGAGAGGGCTTTGTCATTTTCCCGTTATTTTCCTGTCTTGTTGAGATGTGCGTGTATCCAAAAGATCATGCTGGGAGAAAGAGTGGAGTCAGGCCAGCAGAGTCTTTTGGGGGGCTGTGTGTATGCTTTTCAACCCCTCCCTCCCTATTACATTTTCTAAGTCACAAGCAGGTGTGTGCTTTTGGGTGCGCGTGTTTCCTTTCCTTGCCTTGTTATAAATTGTGACCTTAAATATTTGTGATATTGATTTCTCCCAGATGGTGTTTAACCACAATTCATACATTGTTGGCATCAGGTGGAGTTTGGGAGAATGGGGGTAGGGGAGAGGGAATTCTTTTCACAGCCAGTATGCTTAACTTTTGCCAGGTTTGGAGTTCTAGCTATTGTTTGGGTTTATTTCTTCCTTCCATGATGTGTTATAATGTGTGTGTGTGTGTGTGTGTGTGTGTGTGTGTGTGTGTGTGTGTTTTGTGGGGTTTAAAGTGGAATTTGACATAAGGAGAGTGGGATAAAATGCATCTTAAACAATAAGATTAAAACACTTAGTCTTAAAACACTTAAAACACTTAGTCTTAAAACACTTAAAACACTTAGTCTCCTAGGGGCAAGGTTAAAAAGTTCTCTGTTTTTTTTTGTGAGCTCGATGTCTCCAGAGAGTTGAGGAAATGGTAGGGGCAGAGGTGATGGGCTTGGAGTTCATTTCAGGACTTTGGGAAGAGGGTTTCTCCTACCTCCTTTCCCTCACCAGAACCTTCCCCATTTCCATCAATGGTTTGGGATTCCTGGAAGACTATGTTGTACAGATGAGGCAGCAGCTAAGAGACCAGAAACAAGTCTATATTTCAAAGGATGGAGAGTGACATAGAAGGTATTTGCATGCTTTTGCATGAGAGCATGCAGTTAAAAAATGTGGGAGAAGGTTCTGGTTTTCTCTCTTCATGTGTTATAGCTAGGACTCTTAAACAACCCCCAAGGTTGTGGTACAGTGTCTCAGATATGTGTCTGTATCAAAGTTGCAGTCCGAGCCTATCTCAGGATGGCCTTGCTATCACAGAACTGCCTAATACTGGAAGGCCTAGCTAATATGAGGTTACTAATATAGCCAGATGGCACAAGATGTCTAATGGGGAGAGAAAACCATGGTTCCTGTGGTTCCCTTGGCCATATTTTCAAAGGTGATTACATCAGGAGGAACCAAGAGAGACATCCTTATATTAGGGAGGGCTCCCAGTAATTCAGCCATGATCTTCCTTATTTGTAGGGGCTCACATAGGTTTGAGTCATTCTCCAAAAGCAACCCAAATTACTACAGATCCACAATGAATGCAAGTCTTCATAGTACCAGACGGTCTGTTGCTGCCAGCATTAAAGTCTGCTGTTTTTCACTATTAACGATCCCACTACAGGCCACCTCTGTCATAATAGCTTTCATATAGTTCAGGCAAAAAATGCCTTAATGCTGATGTAGTTCACAACTCTTAGCTTCAGGGCTGCCTCTGGCCAGGGTGCTGACAGTATCTTCTTTTTATGGACTCCTCCCTTCTAACTAACTTGGATGTTCGATCTTCTGGAATGTATCTCTTCTGGTCAGTCAAATAATACTACTGCCCCTAATTCTGTCAGGAAACCTACATTTTTCATAACTCATTTTACCTGTTGATACCACCTGTGTGAGGGCAGGTTGATTCCATTTCTGTCATAGAAATTCAGGGAAACTTAATGACTCAAGGGATGAAATATGAAGGATTTGGTGAATTTTATAAGTCATTGCCAATCCCAGGCCATGATCATTGGCCGTCCTGTTGCCCAGTGATGATGAATGGCCTTCAATATCTATCATTTAAAGCTTAGAGGGTCTTTGTACTGGGATGTGTGTTTGATCTAACTGGATACAGCCTCCAGGTTCCTGCAAGAAGACCTTTGTCTTTAGTCTGTTTTTCTGTCATCTCCCTTCCTCTTGTCCCCTGTCTTACAACTTGCTGGGTGGCCCAGATTCCACTTTGCAGATGTTGCTCTCAATTCACCAGGGCTGACATTTCTTGTGTATGAAGGCATAAATGTGGGGAGAATTCTTAGGCCACTTTAAAGAGTGAACTTCAAAGGACAGAGCACATAGTTATTGTTGGCACATTCCATCATTGGCATGAACTTTCTACAAGTGTGTAGTATAAAGATCTAGATCCTACTTAATTCCTGGTTTTCATGGTCTGAGTATTTGGTTGTGGGTGCTTGGCAGTGGGACCTTCTTTGAAACCTTCTCTAGAATTTGGTACTAAATGATGGAACCTTACCCAAAATAACCTGTCTGGGAAGTCTGTGTAGGAAATTGATATCTTTTTCTTGTGCCCTAGGATTAGAATTGATGTTTCCTCAATCTTACTCCAGGACATTGGAAAAAGGGAATTCTTCATTTTTCCTCATTCCCAAACCCAATTTTTCCTCAATTCTGCTAGGCCTTAATTCTTAGGGACTTATAGACTCTCAATAAGTCCAGCTTGATGTAGATATGTGATCCATGAAGTCTAGTCAAATTATCTTGAAAATATGTGAAAGGAGTGGTGATTATGCTCCTTGGGTATTGCCGTATAGGTAAACTTGGGTCCTTTTTGCGACAACAAAAAAAGATACCATTAGTGGCAACCAGGAAAATTGAGTAAACTCTTTAAAAATGTTCCCATGAATATACTATCATCAGGATTGTGGGATTGCAGATATAGACACCACAGGTCACCTAACCTAATCCTCTCATTTTACAGATAAGGAAACTGAAAATTAGGGAGGTTATATGATTTGTCCAAGGTCACACAGATAATAAGAGGAGGAGGCCTTGGTGTTTACTTCATTTAATGAGTAAATTTATACCTATTGAAAGGATGTGCCAGGCAGGAAGTCTATCATGATGATTTTTAGGCAGTTCTTCAGTTCTCTTCTATATAAAGATCTTGAGCAAGTCATGGTGTTCTTTGTGAATACCTTCTATCTTCCCTTGAATGAAGTGATGATAGCTGAAACCAGCCTTGATGCCCTTGGGCTTCCCCAGCTCAGAGGAACCTACAGTAGCCTGAGTTCCATTCAGTACTGGAATTATTGCTTGAACCATGGATGCTTATATACCACCTCAGTTATAGGTTTGTCTGGGACCTCTAAAATCTACCCATTGCCTATCAGGTCAGGGGGACTGTCTCATATCTTATGAGCCTTCCTTCCAAAGGTTACCTTTCATTGAGATCAACTTCTCAGATGTGACCTGAGGTCAAATGGACATCCCCAATTTTCTGACTGGATTCTAAGACATAGTTATCCTGAATGGATTGGCAAATGGACTTTACCTTTTACCTGTAGGGTTGAGATAGTTTGGGAGCTTCCCACTCCAACCCCTCCTCAGAGCAAGTCATAGAAAGGAACTCCTCTAGAGCTCCCTGAAATACATGTTAAGATGGAAAGAGTGGAAATCCAACCTCAACATTCACAAGCTGCATGACCTTGGGCAAGGTGGCCACTTATTATTTCCAAGCCCCAGTTTCTTCATCTATAAAAATGGAAATAATTATACCTATAATATCTCTCTAATAAAGTTGTTATGAGGATTGGATGGAATAATGAATATAAGGCACTTTGCATATTCTACTTTGAAGGAGAAATTTCTCCCTTGTTCTTGGTTGTCTTCATATGCCTATATTCCTTTAACAGAAAGCCCCTAACTGGGAAATTAAGACACATGCAGACAAGGGAGGTGTCTAGGATTCTTATTTGTGTAGGTAGGGCCTTCCCAGACTCCAGAGGCTTACTGAGATCTGATTTGGCACCCTGGAGAAAACTCCATCCCAAGGTCCTGCTTTGATGATTGGTGATTCCCTCCCTGAGAACATCATTTTAGGAAGGACCACAGCTATACTGCACCTCACGCATGTCTGGACTCACTCTCTAGTCTTCTCTTCCTTCTTCTCACCTGCTACCTTTCCACTTTGTGGGTACTCTTTCCTGCCTCCCAGTTCCTTTATGTGTGTTCCCTGTTTGAAAGAAAGCTCCTTGTGTGCTTTTATTTACATAAAATTATATAAAATATTTATATTTCTATCCCCAGTGCTAAGCATAGTGTCTGGCACATAGTAAATGCTTAATAAATGCACTGTCTCCTCTATCCAACCCCTTCCCTCCACCAAACCCATTCTATGATAGTGGACAGCCTTATTACCGCAGTAAGACCCACTTTTCTTTCTTAATCCCCCCAATACAAGATGCACCTCTCTGTCAATAATTATGATACAATGTGGTTCAGCTTTGAGTAGCTTGCCATAGCTTATGTACACAGTTGCTGGCCTTGAAAAGGTGATATATAGAAAGTTGTGGGATTAGCGTTGGGAGAACTAAGAAAAACATATAAGCAACATATAGTACAGAGATGAAACAATCAAGAAATATTAACTTTAAAATAAGTAAAATTGGATTCTATCCCAGATGTGCAGGAAGAGAGTAGAGTGATATATTTCTTAGGATGACCTGTACTGATCACATGTGACCATAATTCATTAGAAGCTTCCTGGTTTGAGGATGGTCAGAAAAATATTCCTATGCTCAGGGCATCAGGCAGATTCTTGACCTCACAACTCCAAGTATCCTGTGTTCTCTGACTTCTGGGGCTTTTAGGCTTATGTGAAGTGGGCTATAGGAAGCCTTCTGAATGACTAGGGAGAGCATGGGATATAGGCATGAAAAGGACAGAGCTGGAAGTGAATGTGTCAGCTGGTAACAGATCATGAGGTATCAGGTTTTTCACTGGGAACAGAGCTGCCCTTGTAACATCCTGGGACCTTGCCTTCTATTTGTGGAAGACAGGGGAAGGCAAGGTGGGGAGGAAGAGGAGGAGTCAGGATTAGACCTTGTCTTTTGCCTTTGTTTGACTTAACAAGGCTAGGGAGGGGGAAAGGGCTGAGTAATAAACATGAATACCAAATCCATGGGAAGGATTCTCTCCTGGGTTAACTCCAGAAGTCATTTCCATCTGGGAGTCCTGTAGAATATCAGTCTGCAGTCATTTTATTGGTCACCTCTTGGAGCTGAAGCTGATGACAATTCCAGGATTCACTTGTTTCTTTGACTTTAATTCATTCAGTCCATTGGGAAATTAATGTGATTCAACTCCAGGTATGGAACTAAGAAAGAAAATAGAAGGAGAGGCCTCAGCAGAAATTACTTAGTCCCACCTAATGGCTTCCTTTTCTCCAACTCAGCTTTCTCCTCCTGTTTGTATATTTGGACTGGCAGTTTTGACTGGCTAGCAGCAGAGTTGAACTTCCCAGATGTTCTGATTTGATGGAAATTGGCAGGAGTAAAGTAAGTCTACTGAAAGAGAAGGATTATGAATTTGGGAACAGCCCTTGGGGCTTAGTCTTGTTGGTAATCCTACTACCCCCACCTGCAAATAACAAATATGAATTTCTCTAAGGGCATCATTTCCTAGACCATTTCCCACAGAATCCTGTATTTCCACATGAGGTGAATAAGGGTTTGGAGTTGGCTAAAGAAAAAAGTAAGGATAGTCAGTTTTGTTAATTATTTTTTGCATTTTATTTATTTACATGCACTTATTACCCATTCTCCCACTTCCCCTTTCCCCAACTGAACAATTATAAACTCTCATAACACATGCATAGTTCAGCAAAACTAATTCCTGTTGTCAAAAACCTATGTCCCATTCTTCATTTTAAGTCTATCACTTCTTTGGCCAAAGGCAGGTAGGGGACACTTCCTCTTTAGTCCTCTGGCACCATGGTTCCTTATTGCATTGATCAGGGTTCTAGAAGCCTTTCAAGGTTATTTTGCTTTAACATGTTGTTGTCATTGTATAAATTGCTCTTCCAGCTCCACTCACTTCTTTCTGCATTTGTTCAAAGAGGCCCTTCCTGGTTTCCTCTGAAACTGTTCGTTTCATCATACCTTAAAGCACACTAATCTTCCATCACATTCATATGCTATAATTTGGTTAGTCATTCCCAAATCAGAGGACATCCTCTTAGTTTCCTTTTTTTCCTTTTTGATACTACGGAAAGAACTACTATAAATAGTTTTGCACATATAAGTCTTTTCCCTTATTCTTTGATCTCTTTGGGCAATAGGCCTAGCAGTGGTATTATTGCTGGGTCAAAGGGTATAGATGGTATAGTGACTTCTTGAGTGTAGTTCTAAATTGTTTTCCATAATGGTTGGGCTAATTCATAGCTCCACTCACAGTGCATTAATGTCTCTATTTTTCTACACCTTCCCCTCCCATGGCCTCCCACCATTTACCATTTTCCTCTATAGTTATCTTTGCAAGTCTGATGGATATGAGGTAGAAAGTCAAAAGTGCTTTAGATTGCATTTCTCTAATTATTTTGGATTTGGACCATTTTTTCATATAGTTGTTGATAGTTTGATTTTTTTCCTTCAAAAGTTGCTTGTGGATATCTTTTGACCATTTATCTATTGGGGAATGGCTCTTAGTCTTTTACTTTGAATCAGTTCCTTATATATCTTACACAGGGTATCACACAAATCTTAGTGCAGTTTTTAGCATTAATAGCTTAGCACTGTACCAAGACTTTTGAAATACATCAAAAAACTTGATGTAAAGATTTTTCTGTTACTTGTTTCCCTCCTAATTTTAGCTACATTAGTTTTGCTTGTGCAAAAACTTTTAAATTTTATATAAGCGAAATTGTTTATTCATAGTCCTTCTTTAAAATATTCAATGTGAAACTGTGTATCAAAAATGTTTATTACAATTTAGGATTTATCAGTATGAAAATAGGTTCAGTTTCTTTATTTTTGTGTCAAGATTTTCCCCAATCTCCCCTTTTAACCAAAGAGGTATTCCAACATTTATGACTTTCTCCCATGTTAAACAATTCCAATCTCCTAAATATTCCATGGCCAAATTAATTCAGCAAACATGGCCTTAGGAGATGAGTTATTATAAGCAAGAATCCTCAACTGAGAGGAAAATCTGGCCCCTTGGACTTGAATGCATCACTGATTTGACTGTAGTTGGTGCTCCTCGTCTCTTACATGGAATTGACATTCCAGATAATTTGCAAAGTTTACTGTTTACTTCTCGTTTTCTAATAGTTAGTGAGAAGCTCACATGAGTAGGAAGAGACATGGTCTTAGAATTGAAACACCCAACATCAAGTCCTGGCTCTGACAGTCAAAAATCATCCTGGGTAAACCATTCTACCTACTTTTTGTACTAGTTCCTTCATCTGTAAAACAGCTATGATACCTCAATCATCTCACTGGCTTGTTTTGAGGAAAGTATTTTATGTGTGAGTTATTCCCCTCTTCCGCCCTAGACCTGTGATTATATCAGTGTTGGGAAGTCCTGGGGTAGAAATTTGCTCCAACTGATGAAGACCAATAATTGTCTGTAATAGGTAATCTGAGAGCAGCTTAGGGCCTTGAGAGGTTAGGGGACTTGTCTGTAATTCTAAGACTTGACCACAGGTCTTCCTTACTCCAAGGCTGGTCTTCTCTCCACTGTACCACACAGCCTTTCATGATTATAATTATAATGAGAAAAATAGCTTTCCTTGATCTGCTTCTCATTCTTGAACTTCTCTACATGAAGGAAATTTGTTAATGGGTCAGCTTGACTTTGGGGGGGGGGTCCCATCTCCCCATATTGGGAAGGATGGAGGCTATTCCTAATAGCCTTCTTCTCTGGTCCCAAGAGCCCTGGATGGTTTTTGTGGCTTGCCTGTTTAGGCTTTGTTGAATGCAGCAGGCAGAGCTGAGTTCCCATGGCAAACAGTGATAAATATGCCTGTGTCAATCTGGCAATAAAAGTGAGAGAGTTTAATTGATCGATGGCAACAGGAAGCTTACGTTTAAAAAATTAAATTATTTGCAGTCGCATCTTATTTAGCATCACTCTGATAAATGTGCTGGGTGGAAAACTGTATGAAGAGAAGGCCTCTCAGGCAGGAGCTTGCTCACTGTTCTTCCAGACTTGGACTAGGGTGAGGGTGAGGCTCTGGGTGTGTCCTGTCCGTTAATTATGGACATCCTTGTTATGGAGATGTCTTAATATGATTCTGCTCTCTTGTCTTCAGAGTTGGGCAGCTGAACAGCCTAATTTTAATGTTTCTTTTCCCATAAAGAATCTTATTCTCCTCCTCCACATGATAGTCTACAGATGCTAGAGTCTTACTCAGTTGGTTAGAGCATGGTGCCATTAAGCCCGAGATCATGAGATAGATTTCTGTGTAGGTCACTTAATTTTTCAGAGAGAAAAGAAAACTTCATTTTCATGGTCACATACTATGCCTGACACAGTGCATTTTGTACCCCATACAGCATATCTTTTCCTCTGATTAACCAGGAGTATTCAAGAGAGAGAGAGAGAGAGAGAGAGAGAGAGAGAGAGAGAGAGAGAGATTTAATATAGTCTGACCCCTCAGTACTCAAACAGCTGGGATATTGTGGATGTGAATATTTCCTTCAACAAAGTAGATCTGAGTCCTTCTGTGGCTGCCTCCTCTGACTCTTGTCCTCCTATAAGTATGCTACAGGTGGTATGCCTAGTTTGTTGTGGGGGCTCTTCTCTTTCTCCCAACTTGGCAAGAATGCCAGTGTCACATATGAGTTGTTCTTGGTTATCCTCATCTTTGCCCCATGACAAACCCATCTTGTTTTTGATCAGATGTTTCTTGATAACATCTTTTATACTTTTAGTTCCTTGCTTATAATGTATTGCAGCCTGCTTCCACCCACCATGAGGTTCTCTGTTGCTCTTTGAGTGATGCTTAATTTCAGGTCTTTGGTGACTCTAGTATTTCCATTACTCACAGTCATACACTAATACTGTAAGAATGCTGGCAGTATGAAACTGAGCCTTTATAATAGGGAGAAGCATGAGAATGTTTAAGAATGTTGCAGTTTCCCAAAGGCAATCCACTTCATTCTCCTTCTCTCCAGCTCTGGGCTCTCCTCATTGTTCATCTGTGGTATCAATCTAAGACCTGGGTTCTTACCCTGGGATCCATGGATCCTCGAGGTGTCCATGAATTTGGATGAGAAAATTACAACTTTACTTTTATTAGTATCTAACTGAAAGTTATCATTTCCTTTAATTATTGAGAAATATTATTTTTAAAAGGGATCCATAGACTTCACCAAACTGTAATAGGAGTCAATGATACAAAAGGGTGAAAAACTCTTAATCTAACATGTATCTATCTATCTATCTATCTATCTATCTATCTATCTATCTATCTGTCTGTCTGTCTATCTGTCTGTCTCTCTGTCTACCAATCTATCCCTGTATATATATATATACATATACATAATATATATTTGTATATGTATATTCATACTCTTACAGATGAGCTCTATCAGTTGTCCATCCAGTTGGATGTCATGGTCTACTATCATCAGTATGGTTTTTCCTGTTGGGTAGTTGGACCAAACTCTTTTGAGTGACTGTAGGTCTTATGTAGGAGGCTCTGCTACAATGTTCCAAGGTTGGTGTATTGACTGTAGTGTCACCTGCAAACAGGCATACCTGGAGTACCTCATTATCTATGGAGAACCCTTCATCAGCTTGGACTCTGGACTGGGTTTTCTCTGTGATGCTGGCAAATATCTTTGTTGAGAATACATCTCTTTCTTTTATGATTGGAGGGTGGTTGAAAAAGTGATCTCTGTTGCTGTCTTTTTGAGGAATCATGTATTCTTTTTGGCTTCTGTGTGGGGGTTACCATGTTTAGGGAGAGTCTTTAAGATGGTGGTTTGTTTTAGCAAATAAAAAACTTTCTTATAATTAACAAACTATAAGCAGAGGGGGGACTTGTATTCTCTTCGTCTTTCAACTGCATGATGGTAAAGATGTAGTCTGCTGTGGAATGTTGCTTGTGAGAACCTGCCTGTTCCCTTTTGACAACCATGTTGAGGATAGTCTTATGTCTATAGCTAATAACAGCTAATAGCGAACATTCATATATCACCTACTATGTGTTAAGTATATTATAAATATTATCTCATTTGACCCTTGCAACAATCCTGGGAGGTAATTGTTATTAGTTATCCCCCTTTTAAAGATGAGGAAACTGAAGCAAATGACAGTGACTCGGTAGTGTAGTTGCATCTTGTAGTAGTACTTTGTATACAAAAGATAGCTCAGTTTTGTTTTATTTTTATGCTGAAATATCTGCCCTGAAAAGTGTTAGTAAGTTGATTTTCCCTTTTAAATGTTCAATCCTACTAGGGGAAAGGCTAGAATTATAGGGTGGTCAGAGTCCCCTCATAGTATTTGGAGAAGATGTCATTATGGGAAACACTGTTTTACTTCATTTCAATATCTGAGCATCATTATAGAAGGAAAAGTAGGAGTCTTAAAAATTAACTTGAACAAATCTACTTTTATTCCAAGAAATTAATTAACCACTCCAGAATATTCAGGTGTTAATAGGATATGGCATTAGTCTCTAAAGTAGATGATGTATGGGGGAATATTTAATGATTCATCTAGACCCTTTTACTCCTATTTCTTCTCTTCAGTCTTTCTTCTAATGTTTTCCATTGTTAATTCTCTGGAAAAAGTGATATTTCTCCATTGACTGCAGGAGCCAAAGAAAGTGGCCTGACGATGGACTGCTGTGCCTTCTGGCCAGCCTTGCCAAGTATGGAAGGCCCTTTACGCAAAGTGATGAATTTTCTTTTTCGCCACAGCTATTCTTGAAAACCAACTCCCAAGTTGTGGAGGGTGTCTACACACCAACAAAACCATAGATTCTTGAAGTATTGAAGATCTATCCAGCTATTGTAAGCATAATTCATTTCTTATTTTCCTCGTATCCTACTTATTCCTCAACTTCAAATTACATTGGTTTCTTTGGTTTTCTCCTTTCATAGCCTTAGGTTACCTCTGCTCTTTTCTTCTGATCAGACTACTTTCTTAGTTAGGTTGAGATCCTAGGTCCAAGGGAATAGAATTCTATATAATTCTTAGGTGTCTGAGGGAAGGGCTAGGGATAGAAGGGAATGTGTTGTACAAGAAACTGTAGAGTTGCTGAAGAGTTTAGCCTTTTCAAGCTTTTTTACTTCCTGAACCATGGAGGGGGACTTGGAGAAACTTTAAGCCAAATCTTGAGGGGTATAATGAAAAGAATACTGGATTTGGAGTCAGAATTCCTTGGTTTGAATCCTGGTTCTGATACTATCTGTGTAACCTTGGGAAAACTCCTTAACCTTCTTGTTCTCAGTTTCCTTCTCTATGAAATGAGGAGGCTGGATAAGGCTATCTCCCAAAGGTCTAAATGGGTCCAAATCCTATGATTGTATATATAAAATACACATACACACATATGTGCATTTATATTCCTATATGTACTTATAAGGGTCTCCAAAGTTGTGAATTTTCATATTTGCTTTCTGTATAATATTACTAATAAGTTTTACCTCCTACTTGCTAGGGATGCTATAAAAGGAAAGAGGTATAGGTTGAACTGATGGCCTCTGAGGTCCTTTCCCACTCTGATAAGACAGCTTTGTAAATAAATTGTTGTTTTTTTAAGTTGGCTAACTCTTTTATTCTTGCTTTAAAAATGTTTTATTATTACTTTTTAATTTTTTATTCCACGGACATTTCCCAGTATACCACACTCAGACACCCAACTGAACCACTGGTATAACAAAGAGAAACAGTTTAAGCAAAATCGATGGACACATTGATGGCTTTTAATAGTACGTGGAGTATTTTTATTTTATTTATTTATTTATTTATTTTGTTTCCTTTACCAAAAGGAGGGAAATGTGCTTCATCATTTATTGTTTGGGACCAGGGTTGTTAACGGCAGTTAATATGAACACAGCCGTCTTTTAGTATTGTGTTTATTTATGTTATTGTGGTTGTGTATCTTCTCTTTTTTCTTGGATATAGTGCTTTGCAAACTTTGAAGTGCTACGTAAATATCAGCTATCATTTATTATTATTGTGTTTTCTTTACTCTATAATCAGTTCATACACATTTCCCCGTTTTTCTGTGTTCCTCATACTCACTGGTTGTTACAGCGTCGTAACATTCTACTACCTCAATAAACCATGATTTGTTCAGCTCTTCCCCAAGTGATGGACATCCACTTTGTTTCCCATTGTTTGCTACCACAAAAATGCTGCCATAGATATTTTGTTATACATAGTACTTTTCTTTATTTTCTTTGGCCTTCTTGGGGGAGGTGCCAAAAATGGGATCACTTGGTCAAAGAGTAGTGACTTTTCTCCCATAGTTCCAAATTGTTTTCCAGAATGGTTTCCAGAATTCCAGAATCAATTCATACTGATAATTTATTAACATCTCTGACTTCCAATCATCCCTCAAACATCTACTATTTCTGTCTTTTTAAAAAAATCCTTACTAATTTGGACATGAGGTGAAATCCTCAGAACTGCCTTAGTTTTCATTTATTTTATTAATGATTTGAAGCATTTTTTCATATTGCTGTTAATAGTTTGCATTTCTTCTTTTGAAAACTGTTATATCCTTTAACCACTTATTTATAGAGGAAACTTATTTTTCTATATAAATTTTTACTCTCTTCTAGTTGATAAATAGCTACTTCCAAACCTACTTCTCTAGTGAAAAAAAGGAGGGGAGGAGATATATTTTCTTAACTCTTCTCTGGGTCCTAGTTTGGTCATTATCATTATACAGAGCCCACTGTCATTTTATTGGGAAATTGTTGTTGTTTTTAATCCTGACAGCATGGAAAATCCAATAAAAGAGGATTAAAGTGAATTACTGTAGTTCCAAGGAAGAACTCAGTACTTTGAGAATAAAACTTGTTATACTCCTGAGTTTGACTTTTCCTCTTTCAGGAATAGGCCAAGAACTTTGGGACCCTAGACTCTTTCAAAGGTGAAGGAGATGTTTCTAGAGAGACTAGATGATGTCATTTCACTTTTTTTCTTTCTCATCTTGGTTTGTCTGTATAAGTCATGTAATATTTTTCTCATGAATGGCAGAGTGCTCACCTTTTCCAATGCAATCCATTTTGGCATCAGAGAGCATGGATATTATAGGACTGTATTTGTATTTTTTTTTAATAGAGGAGAGAACTAAAGAAGAGTGATTTGTTTTTACAACCCAGAAGCCAGTCTTTCTCTTATCTCCCTTGCCTACAACAATGCTGAGGATTCATTAGCTTTATTATGAGAAATGATTTGGCTTTTTGTGGGGTGGAGTGGAGATACAGAACACTTAATTACAGGTATAAAATAATTAGCAATTTCCTTTGGCTAAGCTTTTTGATAAAAGGTCTCTCCTGTGAGCTATTTTCTTTCCTTTATTCCCTATTCTCTCTTCCCTCATTCTATCTCCCCCTTTCTCTCTGACTCTCTTCCAACTCCTGCAGCACAAATTCATTTTGTGGTAAAATAGAAAAAAGCATTGGCTTCTGAGTCAGAAGACCTCAGTTTAAATCCTGCCTGTTACTTAATACCTGTGTGACCTTGGGCAAGTCACTTAATCTTGCTGGGCCTCAATTTTCTCATTTAGAAAAGGAAGAACTAGGTGGCCTCTGAGGTCCCTTATAACTCTAGAGTGATGATTTGACCAATTAGTGAGCAAGGGTCCTATTGTATGTGCCAGGCACTGGGCTAAATTCTGAGGATACAAAGAAAAAACATTTCTTGTACTCAAAAAGCTGGTCTTTTGATGGAGACAGGCAATATGTAAATATATACATTATATTTACCAAATGAATGTGAGATGGTATTGAGAGGGAGGGTGTTAGCAGCTAAGTGGGGGGAGTATCCTCTGAAATGAGGAGGGAACCTACTTAAAGTTCTTGCGTAAAGAGAAACAATCTTTTTACCACCTGAATTTTGAATTTTCCCAGGACCTAGTTTCTTATATCTCTCGGGCTGATGTTTCTATTTCCCCCTCTCTAGTCCTGGTGAAATAGGAGGAAACCTAAGAAAGGGAAAAACAGCAAAGGAAATTGGCACCCCCCCCACCCCAGCTCCCCTCTCCAAACACCAAACACATTCTATTCTTGAGACAAAGTAAGACACTTGGCAGGTGGGGAGGAGGAGGGCCAGCCCGAAAGGAAGGCATTCAGTTCCCCCTGTTTCTACCTCAGTAGCTGGAGAAGCATTCCTGCAAAAAATGTCCCATTGCTAAAACTTTATTTTTGATGGATTTATTTATAAGGTAGAGAAATATTTTCCCCATAATTGGGTAACTCTTAATAGTAGCAATTGCATATTTATCAGTGTGAGGGGCTGTTATTAATGTAGCTGTCAGGCCCAAACACATTTCTGCATTAAATCCATTTAGTATGTGCATTATTCGGGCTCGAATGTCACCAGGACATCAAAACCCCGTAGGCATGAGAGCACAGTGCCCTGCTGCGGCTGCAGAACAGACCCTTGATCAATAAATGTAGCATGTTAATGCCGAGCAAATAGAATAAAAGATTTCTTTGACAAGACATGAAAAATCACCTTGTGGCAGCTGGCATCGGGATGCCATTTCTGGGGAGACACTAGCAAAGTTGATCTGACAAGTACAGAGGAAAGATGATGGTTGTAAGGTGCTTTTGTTCCGAACTTCTTTCTTGACCTGTCAGGTTTTGAAAGAGCCTCAATGGCTCTTTTTTGTCATGTGAAAATTGTAGTCTTAGGCAGTTATGAAGCAGTTATCTCTTCTCAAATTGTGAATGCCGCTGTTTAATTGATTCACTTAGCATTTGAAACTGTCACGCATTAATAATTGCTAAATCCTGCAGATACCGGCTCCGGCGGCATGTCACGCTGAAATGTGTAGTTATCAGAAAATTAATATCCTTAATGAACTGGTGCTTTCAAACTAACATTGCATGAAATCTCTCTTTGCCCTTTCATTGGCGGAAGCTCCAGCCTGCCAGTTTTGGGGGGAATTCACCTCTCCGACAGTTTGCTTTTCTTGATGCCCCACAAATGCCAGCTTTGCTTTGGGTACATAGTGTGCTCGATGACAATAAATATAGTAATTATACTGGAGTTAGTAATTAACATAATTGTAGTCAATTACTACAAATACAGTACTGAGCTAAATAAATGAGAGGGGGAGAAATTAGCAAGCTAATTGATTTATCTTTACTTGCTTGCTCTCCCATTGCAACTGGCAGGGTTATTTATTTATTAATTTTTTCCTGGGGGTGATGGAGATGTGGGAGTTGATGGGGGAGAACAGGAAAAGAAGAAGAAAAAACATATGAGGGTTGTTTACAAATAACTGATTTTGTTTTGAAGTTGCTTTGTCTTTTGACTTATTATTCCTTACCCCCACTTTGCATATGGAAAAAAGGATCGAGATGCCAAAGGAATATTTTGTTAATTTGCCTACATCACACTGAATGTTGCAGCTGAGGCCAAGCACGATTGCTTTAAATGAGACTTGATGAGTTATAATTTTTCCTTCTTAGCCCATCCTCCTGGAGGAGAATGTATTTATTTATTTTTTCAATTGCCTGTGAGACTCTTCATGGAGGAGAACCAGCTGAGCCTTGCCTTGCTTTGTGGAGATGGTAGATTGCTCCATTCTGTGTGTTTGAATTTGCTCAGTTTCCTGCCATTGGCTCAGATTAGAAGAAGGTCACAGTTTTTATTGGTTGTCTTTGGACTGGTCAGACCTCCTTCCAGAGAAGCTAGATAAAGATTAACAGCCCTGTGTCCGTTCCAAAGACACTGGAGTGTGGAGGTTTCACAAATGTATCCATCCTTTGCTTCCTTAGGATGTGAGGTTCTAGGGTTTCTGGATACTCTGCTGCTGTCTGGGCCTGAGACATTCTTGTTCTGAGTCTCAGCACTTATTTTGTTTGGAGTGGGTTTGTTCTGCACTGTCTAGAATTTGCTCCTGGAAATAGTATTTACTGTATGTTTCTCTTCTTTGTTTTCTCTTTTCCTACGTGACTGCAATTCATTACAATTTAGCCAAACCTCTGGGTGTATTTTTAGGGACACGAGCAGGGGGGTCCGCTCCATAGTCCTGTTATTTCCTCCTTTGAAGAAAGAAGGATTTTTTTCCTTCTTACCTTATGTTGGATAGTTAGCCCACTGGCAGTGATGTGCCCAAAACCACTCCCTCTGCTTATCCAAGTCAAAACTCCATGTTTTCCAGAACAGAACAGCCATCATCACCACCACACAAAAAAGCCTTTAGTATCCATTATCGACCTCAGCGATAGATAAGTTGATTTACCTGAAAAATTTAGTGGTCATAATAACTAAGTAACAGACAGAAAATTTGTTTCAGAACCTTTTAGCTCTGAAAGCTCCACTGAGTAAGTTTCTGTTTGATTCAAGGGGAGTTGGATGTTGAAATTTTAATCCTGCAGAGTGCAAAGTATTACATGTTACTCTGGGAAGACTTCTATTCTTAAACTGCATTAAAATATCTCTATCATGGCGTAACTGGGATGGGCATGGACATTGTTTAGCATCGGTCATTCTTCATGTGTAGTTCATTTGAAAATCAATTTCTGATATGAAATATTTATGTCTAAGCAGTCATTTAAATTATTTAAAATTTACAGACATAATGGTCTTTCAGATGAAGTCTCAAATTTTTTACTAAGTGTGACAGACCTCCTGAAAACCAAAGGTCCCCTATTTGATAATAGAAATTTTAGTTTAAGTTTAGTTTAAACTTAATCTAATCCAACTTGATGGGTAAAAGAAAAAAATGAGGCATTCACAATTGCTTTGATTCTACTGTCCCACATGCTGGCATGTCAGGCTGGTGAGGGCATTTTGGAGGGGAGGGCTTACTGCAGAAGGATGCTGCTGTTACTGACCCCTGTCATAATTTGACTTCTCTGGTAGCTTGGTCACTGGCTTTGGAGTTTACACAGATGTTGATTTTTCACTGTCTTACTTTTCTTCCAAGTGGCATTTGGATATGGAACAGATGTGAATGGGGGAAGCAAACCTGTGGGAGGGTGGCACAGATGGAAGTCCTTCTCTTCGTTGAGGGGCTAGCTTTATTTTGTGCTTTTTAAATTTGGGAAATAATAGTGCAGAATATAATTTGGGTATATTGGGTTTTTTTTTGAAGGGGGGAAGGCAGGGCAATTGGGGTTAAGTGACTTGTCCAAGGTCACACAAGTGTCAAGTGTCTGAGGTCTGATTTGAACTCAGATCCTCCTGACTCCAGGGCCAGTGCTCTACTCACTGTGCCACCTAGCTGCCCATATAATAATAAATACTCTTGTAATAAGGTGACATTTTTGTAAGTCCCATTTCTGTTTGACTCAGATGCTTTTCTAGATTTACATGGGTGAATTTGAAGGTGTTTGCATCTTCAAAAATTATAAGGGTTTAAAACTCCACAATACTATTTATTTATAGCTAGCTCTGATTTTATTATGATTATTAATTATCATCATCATCATCATCTCATTCTTCATGTACCCTTAGAACAGGAATTTCCTAGTAGTGGAGGAGGCACTCTGACCAAAATTACTTATTTTCTTCCTGTGCTGGACTTCTCATTGCAAACTAAGGTTGCCTGCCTGTTTCTAAGGGAAAATTTCTGGTTCTGTAGCCTTTACTTTGGGGTTCCAGCTTATGGTCATTCAAGTAAAGATTCACTTTTCCATGGCCTAGCCAACCTCATTCTGATGGCAGATAGGTTTAAATTTTTTAACCATTACAATTCACAATGACCATTCGTTAAAACATACAGAGTTTAGTATCTATATCAGTAGAGGATATACCCACATGAACAAAATAACAAATCGTTCAAGTATGAGCAAGGTTTAAAGAAATAAAAACCCTTAGATACAATTTATCTTTGTCACTAATTTCCAATTGTTTTCAACCATTGTTGGATCCACCCTTGTCTGTTCTTAGGCTCAAGTCAGACTAACTTTTCTATGGTGTTAGACTACCTCAAGCTTTTTTGGGCCTTAGGACATTTGACCAACTCAGTTGTCAAAAAACCCACAAAACTTTTTTCTTCATTTTCCACCTGGAATATACTTCTTCACTTTCACATCTTAGTAACCATTATTTCCTTTACAGGTCAGCCTAACCTTCTATATGAGACCTTTCCTCATCTTCCTTAGATATGAGTAACCCCTACCCTCCAAAATTACCTTGTATTTATTTTGCATATATTTGTACGTGCATATTGTCTCCTCTGATAGAATGTAAGCTCTTTGGTGACAGGAATGGTTTAATTTTTTACTTTGTATCCCTGGTCCCTAGCATATAATGGGTATTTAATAAATCTTTTGTTACTGACAATATTTTTCCCACTTAGCTAGCAGCAGCTAACTATTGCATCTCTTCTTGTCACATAGCTCAAGGAAAAAGTGCCTTTGTGGTCATACCAAAGAGATAACAGTCATACAGTTTTGCCAATGGCCTTTCACTGTCTTTTCTGAAAACAGAAGGTATTTCTCCACCTTGCTATCTCTCTGTCTTTACTTTTCCCCAATTGTTATTATAGGATGTTATTACTACACTACTTTGAATATGATGCCAGTTAGTTAATTGTCTTAAAGAACATCAACATCATTTGTAGAAATTAATCTGTGCTAAATGGCTTGGAGTGATTAATTCTGGAATATAACTTTTAATGTAAATATGAAATTATAAATATAGTATAAAATAATTTGATATGTCAGTTCCCCAAATGAGAGTGACAAAATTGTCTAGAAAGCACGCAAGTCAGCAAACATTTAATTTCTCTGCAAAGTAGAAAGATATGGCAGTCAAGAGCAACCATACTTTATAATGTAAGCTTATTCATAAAATGTTACAGAAGATGCAAAAACATCAAGAAGTGTTAGAAAGTCAAACAAGTTTGCAGAAGCTTGACTAGAGACCTAGTTAAGTCAAATCATTTAAAGAACATTTGAAGATGAAATTGGAAGGATAACATCAGATGAAAAATAGAGAATAATCTGTTAACCATTTGGTAATATGGCTACTTTCTCCATCAGTGACAATGGACTCCACAATAGAGTCCACGTGTGGACTCCAAGATCATGGTCCCTGATATATTTCATGAGAAGATAGAAGTGACACTTGAGAAAAAATGAGAAGAACATCTGGACTAGACTGAGCACATGCAGAGAAGGTTATAGTTATGCTGGAGGTGACCAAGTCTGGAGGTCATTGTGGGACCAATTCTCAAAATCCAAAAGAGGGAAGAATACCAAATGTTTTTTGGAAAAAAATCATGGAATTTACTATCACAAAAGTAAGGCAATTGTGATAGCTATCAACTTCTATGTCTACTTTCCCAACTCTACAAAATCTTTATGAGGATGATCTAGAAACATGTCTGGGGCATCCTTGATAAAGGGTTGAGAAAGGACCCAATATGCTTTCTTGTGCAATTATATGTAACAAAAAATTTCTTTAAAATCAGACAATTGACCAAAAGGTATGGTGCAAAAGGCAACCTTAAGGGTTGCCCTCCAACAAATTACCTTCTAGGCATGTATTAAAATCATGTAAGTTTATGTTGAAGGATGAAACAACAGAGATAACTTTAACCTTCTGATTATCCATATGAAGCAAGGTGAAAAACAGAGAAACATATGTTTGCCAAAAATGATTGCTACTGTCAGGAGATGTCTAGCAGAAATTCCAAATGAAAGAGGGGTTCCCTATGGATCTAGACCTTTTGTATCATGGGTCCATTTACCAGTCTGGTGAAGCCTATGGAACCCTTCTCAGAATAATGTTTTTAAAAACATAAAACAAAATACATAGAATTACCAAGGAAATCAATTACAGCGAAATGAAGTTATCAAAATATTTTTAAAAAAATCAACCAAATTAATGGTTCTCAGTTAAGAATTCCTGCTATAGATAGTAAGGTCTTCCAGCTTTTCCTATTTGTAGATGATATTAAGATGATTGTTTCAAATTTCAGAGCCTCTTAAATGAGATCTGTAATCCCTCAAGAATTTGGCCCAGCTGTCCACACAGAGAATTCCAAGTGGATATCAAAATCTACTGTCCAGACTATGATATGCAATCGGATGGATAACCCACAGAGCCCATATATCTTGGAGAGATAATACAAAAGGTCAGTGAATTGGACTCAGGATTAACTAAGAAGAAGAGAGTAGGCTGGATAGCATGTGGTATATCACAAATACTTTGGATACCATTTGGCTACAAATCATGGAATTCTGCAGCTTCTTGAATCAAAATTATGGGTCACCTATAGGGCAATAAAAATTTGCAAGTAGGCTGTGGCTTGTTACCATTGAATCTTATATAAGGAATAGCATAAAATATATATCATACTATTGGAAAAGGATCATATAGTATCATAGATTTAGAGCTGGAAGAGATCTAGAGGTCAGTCTGGTGCAGCCCCTACTTTTGAGACCCAGAGAGTTTAAATTACTTGCCCAAAGTCAGAGAGATAATGTCAGCAAAAATAGTAGTTGAGAGCAGGGATGGGATGGCCAACCTGTGTGCACCATTGGTATACAAGTCATGTTAAAAGGCTTAGAAGAAGGTCCCCAACATACTGTCTGTGGTGGACCAATGGAAAAATATAGACAAGATTTCTCTCAAGATGATAAGGCACAGAGAACTCGTAGCCTCTACCATTGCAGCCTCTACCCACAATGATGAGATCATAGATCCCTCTGAGCATTTAAAATCACATTTAATCAGAACACAATACAGTTTTAAAATGGGGATGTGGCATTTATATATAAAATTGCAAGCTTTTAAAAATATGACTGCTTATTGTTTATACTATGAAGTTTAGACTTCTTTGTAAGGGAATGGGGTAGGGGTTGGGGGTGGGAAAAGGCCAAACTTTGGGAGTTAAAATGTCTTACAGGTAACCCACCAAGAGAATAGTTAAGATTTTGCTGTACTATCACTTTAATAAAGAAAATTATATTATTTGTTGTATTATTTTCTAAATTTTTCAGTCAAGGCCATATCTTTGAAGTTGATTAGAATTTTAAAAAATGGAAATGCCACTTTTTCACATAGTCCATAGGGTGTACTATGTGGGTGGAGTTTAAATGTGGTTCTCTTCATGCTTCTAATAAGAATGGACTGTCATAGGAATGTCAGAAAATCTATTCCGTTTCATAGCTGTTCACCGTTTCCTTTTCGTGTAACCATGCTCTCTGGAGGCTGCTTTTCTCCAAAACTGCTTTTTGCTTTTTTGCTGGCAATACTGCCAATTATTCAGCCATCTCTTTCTATAATGTTGTGCAAATGACCTTGTTCCCTAATTTGGTGTTGCCCTTGACAGACTCCTTCTACTTGGCAAGAAGATCAAGGGATCTGACTGTTCACAGACAGTTGCTTCTGAAATGATGCCTGTGTTGGTGACCAATTGTTTCTTCTCCTTTAGGATATAGTCATTTTAGTGTGTGTGTGTGTGTGTGTGTGTGTGATGGTATTCAATGTTCCCTACATCCAGGGTCTTCTGGTCCTTTTTTTTTTTTACATCTTTTCTTTTATTAGTTAATATTTTTAGTTTTCAACATTGATTTCCACAAGATTTTGAGTTACAAATTTTCTCCCTATTTCTACCCTTCCCCCCACCCCAAGACGGCGTATATTCTAATTGTCCCTTTCCCCAGCAGGCCCTTCTTGTCTTAAAGAAAGTTTTCATGTTATGCAAATATTGGGCTTCTGAGTGGTTTAGAGGCTTTTGGTTTATTTTATTTCTTGATCCTAGGCAGAATTGCGAGAACTTTGGACTTGGAGTCTGGAAGACCTGAGTTGAAATCCTTCCTCAGACACTCATTAGCTGTGTAACCCTGGGCAGATGACTCAGGGACTCTTACCCTTAGGTTCCTCCTCTGTAATATGGAGATAATGATGACACCTACCTTACCGGGTGTTATAAAGATCCAATGGGATCATGTATGTAAAGCCACTTTGCACACCTTAAAGTGCCATATAAATTTAAGTTGTTATCACTATTATCCTTAACCATATTTTTCCAGCATTTTCCACTGTTCTCTTTGCGCTCCTTTTCACTGAAGTTACTAAATATCAAGATAAATGTATTACTTGGGAGGCTCTTGTCCAAATCTTTCTGAAATTTGTCTTCTCATCAATAACAGAGATCGATGCATAAAGTATTTTCCTTTGCAGTGGTTTGCTTGCTTTTATGGTCATTGTGGGCACTGCAAGCTGAAAAGGCCAAGTGTTCTGTTGTTGCTTTTGGGCACACAATGAGCTTAACTTGAACATCTCCTTTATTCACTGTTTTGATTAGAACCTATGAGATGTCCTTTAACTTGGCCGTGTCTTTATGTCTTTTGGTTTCCTGTATGCCGAAATGTCACTATAGACGTGGAAGATCTTTGTTTGAATTCCACTTCTGCTATTATGACCTGGGTGATTTACTTAACCTCTGTGAGCCTCAGTTTCCTCTTCTGTAGAATGGAGAAAATAATACTGCTACTAACTCCTTCAAGGTTGCTGTGATGATCAGATGAGCTAATGTGTGCAAAGCACTTTGGAGACCTTGAAAGCCCATGTGACAGCAATTATTATGTGATTCAGTTCCTCTACTAGCTCTCTACTCATAACTGTTGCGAGAGTTTTGCCCGTGTAGTTGTTGGGTTTTTTTTTTGGTGGTGGTGGTGGGGAGACTACAAACCTAGGTATGACTTCAGCTAAGTAGGGAGCTTTCAGTGGTAAAGCTCCTACCAATGCAGCTTGGCAATGCTCTTCCTTTTATAGCTCTGGAGAGTTGCCTGGGGACATTGACGAGTCAAGTGACATCCAGAATACTAAGAGTTAAGGAAAGGTTTATAGATGGCAGAAAACTGTGATTCTTTGACCCCTATACTCATTTTTCTTCTTTGCCACCACTGTTACTGTGGAAGTAGAGGGGGGCCATGTGGAAAGGAGTGCCAGTGGGCATTTTTATCCATTTCGAGGGGCACTGTGGCTAAAGTGGAAATCAATGGCCAATGACCATATTTTTTTTCTTTTAAAAATTATTTTATTTTCACTTCCAAATTCTCCCCCTTCCCCCTTTGAGAAGGCAAGAAAAAGAAAACCTATTATAAATACGTATAGATATGCAAATCACATCAGAATGGTGGGTCTTCTAATGTTGACTCTCTCTGTACTTAGCCAGACAATAAATATGGCTAGGAATAGGGCTGCACCTATCATTTCATTGGCATAGGACCTCCTTAGGTAAACAAGTTCCCTTTATGAATGCAGGTTGGTATATTTTCTCCAATTTAGGTTTAAAGAGTTGCCTTGAACGCTGAGAAGTTAAGTGACTTGTTCAGGATCACTCAGCCTTTTATGACAGACTCAGGTATTCCTCACTCTGAGCCCGACTTTCTCTACCCTTTGTCACATTGCATCAGAACAATAATGCTGATAATAATGACAACTGACATTTATATAGCCCGTCAAGGTTTGTGTTTTACATATACTGTCTCACTTAATCTTCATCGTATCCCTCAAAGTAGGCAATCATAATAAGAATGTATTGTTTAAAGGTTTGCACAGCCCTTCACAAATATTATCTCATTTGATCCTTACAACACTCCTGGGAAGTAGGTGCTGTTAGGATTATCCCTATTATACAGATAAGGAAACCAAGGCAGACAGAGGTTAAGTGACTTGCTCAGGGTCACACAGCTAGTAAGAGTCTGAGGCTGAATTTAAGCTGGCCCTTGAGTTGAGTGATCCTAAATGTAGTTCAGCTGTGAGATGGAGATAATTCCTGTGGTTAAATAGTGTGGTGGACTACCCACCTACACACGTTATCTTCATCTTACAGGGGAAGAAACTGGGGTTCAGAAAATCAGGTGACTTGTCCATGGTCACATTTCTCATAAGTACTGGAGGCAAATTTCAAACTAGGGTCTCTACTGATTCCATATCTAAGACTACGTATTTAAGACTATGCTACCCTGACTTTCAAAGTACTTCCTTGCATAGTAAGTAGTATGATTGGATCATCTTGAAAAAGTAGACCAAGGAGGTGGCCTGGTGGTGACACAGCACAGTCTTGGTTCTGTGGTGTAGACAACCAAGATGATTTGTTCTCAATATTCTGGATCCACAGACAAGCTCTGAAAAAAAAAAGACTCCAGTCCTGTTCACATGGCAACATAATTAGTGCTGCATCTTCTTAGCAAAGAATTCCTCAAGGGGCTTGTGATCAGGGCCAGTCATAAAGGCACAGAAGTATAGCTTTTGGTGGTATTTCTTGACTTCCTTGATCAGAGCAAAGGCTTTGTCAATTTATGTATTCTTCCATTTCATAGATAACATTGCTGTTGAGTCATAAGAAGTTGGGCCCTCAGGACCCCCTGACATTTTGTGGGCTCACTGTCTGGTTTCTGCCCTAAATAGTGAAGTATTATTTGTAGGCAGCAATGGTTTGTACTCATCATCATGCACCAGCACAGACTTAGAAGTCAATAACTGCTTGACATTCCAAGAAGTGTTCTTGTGCTTTCTGGCTCAACATTACAGAAAGCCTTTTTCTAGATGGCAATGAAGTGGCTCAGCAATGGTTACCTTTGGTAGGAGAAAGATAATGGGAGAAATTAAGTAGGTACTTCAGTGGAGTACCTCAAGCCCCTGTCCTTGGTCCTGTCCGATGGTTTTGGTTTTTTTTTTTTTATGCATGACTTGGATAAAACTATGTGTAGGAGATACAGTGCAGCAAATCCATTGAATGACAGGAAAAAAGATCTTGACAGGTTCGAACAATGAACAGGATCTAATAGTATGAAATTTAATTGGGACAAATATAAAATATAAAAGTCCTCTACATGAGACAGCTAGGTAGCACAATGTATAGAGTGTTGGAGTTCAAGTTGTGACTCAGACACTAGCTGTGTGACTCTATACCATAAACTTAACCTTTCCCAGCTGAAATTTCCTCACCTGTAAAATGCGGATAATAGTAATAGAATTTACCTTACAGGTATCAAATGAGATAACATATATAAAATGATTTGCCATCCTTAAGGAGTTCTTTAAGTGTAAGCCATTATTATTATTATTATTATTACTACAGTGATTTTAAAAAAAGCTACACAAATATAGGATTGGGAGGACAAAGCTAGAGAGTAGTTCATGTGAAAAGGACCTGGAGGTCTTAGTGGATTATAAGGTCAACAAGAGTCAACAATGTGATATGGCAACTCTAAAAGCAAGATGCATTAATACAAGTATCATGAGGCACCATAGTATAGTGTATACAGAGCTGGTCTTGGAATCAAGAAGCCCTGAGTTCAAGTCTCACTTTTGATATATACTGATTATGTAACCTTGATCAAGTTATTTAACTTGTTAGTGCCCCAGGCAATTCTCTAGGACTATAAATTGCAGAGCAAGTACTAATCTGTAATTGGTAGATGAAAATCATAGCTCTATAGTAAGGGAAGTGATAGTCCTCATGTACTTTGCCCCGGTCTGACCCCACCTGGAGTGTCGTTATTATCTTTTCTGGGCACCATGGTTTGGGAAGGTTATTGGTAAGGAGGAATGTCTTCAGAGGAGGATATTCAACACTGAAAGGGCTGGAAATGCCATGTGAAGACATGTTGAAGGCATTGGTGGTGTTTTAGATTGGAGAAGACTTACTGGGATAATGACCTTCAAATATATGAAGGTTGTCATGGGGAAGAGGGTTTTGACTTGTTCTATTTGGTTCAAAAGGGAAGAACTGGGAACAAGGGAAAGAAGTTAGACACAGATTTCAGCTTAATACAAGACAGAACTTAAAAAATATTTTTTTATAATGGTCAGCATTGTACAAAAGCAGAAAAGGATATTGTGAGTGCCCTTTCTATCTCTGAAGGTTTTCAAATGGAGATTAGATGACCTTTTGACAGGGATGTCACGGCGGCCTTTCATCCGTGAGGTATTGGTTGGACATAAAGTCCCTTCCTGTTCTCTGATTGTATGCTAAGTGCAGTATTCGGGCATGTCCAGAAGAGGTAAGCAAAGCATGGGAGGTAGCAAGTGCACACAGTTGTTCAAAACTTCTGATTATCCTCCAGGCTATTCAGGAAGCATAAAGATATACTAGTGGTATTAGTGAAGGTATAGATACCCCTGGATATCTGAGTTGGTGACTCTGTTCATGGGAGGTTCAGGAGGATTGTGGGGCAGAGGACAGTCATGTGAATGACAGAGAAGAAGGGCCATGAGAGAAAAAGTAGCATGTGGGAGCTTAGAGTCCCAGCTTATGTGTGAGTGTTGGGTTGGGGAGTGCAGTAAATGTATATATGGGATAGAGACAAGGGGAGAGGGAAAAACAAATCGAGTTGTTTTTGGAAGTTGGCATGGCATGGTTATATATGATGATCTCAGAAGCCAGAGGAACCAACACTATGAGGCATTAAGGATCCAAGTGCCTTCCTCATACAGTGATGTTGTTATTGGTGAACCACAAATGATCTCCTGATGTAATATTATATATGTATATATATATATGTACACATATGTATACACACACATATATATACATATATATATATATATATACACATACATATGTGTGTGTGTGTATCTCAATCAGTATTTTCTAAACACCCTGTAGTTTTCGTATGGAAAAAGAGAGAGAGGCCTAGGGGCAGGGTGAGAGGTTTGAGGAGATTAGATTGTAGAGACGGTAGAGTATGAGTGAAACCAGTAGACATAGTATGACTATCATTGAGTATGTATTTGTGGGTTCATGGCACAAGGAAAGTAGCTTTGGTTTTGGCCTATAAGCATTGTGTCTTGGACTTAACTAAGATGGTATGAATACTTGTAGTAATGATGTTATAACCCAAAATATGCCACTGTAAATTCCAATCTCACATTAAAAGTCTCTGTCTCTTTTAAGACCGCTGCCTCTGTCTGTCTTTGTCTGTCTCTCTGCTCCAAAAGGTGCTGTATAAAAATGATGCAGGGCATCCTTAGGCCTTTCTGCCTCTTCATCATCTCCTGATCCTCTGATTAGGACATCATGTGAGTAATCAAAAGCACCTGATGTTTGGTGATGTGAGCTTTTATGACAGGCCCTGATTTTTCTTCTGCATTTTCAAAATGGCCCTGCCTGTGGAATCTACATTTCACATTCTTGAAACTGTGAGCAGATCATCAGTGGGTCTGAGAAGGGGTTGCTGTATCTACACTGATTTGCAGATGTGGAATGTACATTTCCTTTGTTCTGCTGATTCTGTTGGCAGGAACTCTCTATCTAGGTATTATGGATGTTGTTTATGTTAGAAGATGTTCCTTTAATTTCTCTGACATGTCAGGATGCCATCTCACTGGCTAGGTTCTTGTCTTGAGTTATTATAATTGAAAATTTTGGTTCACTATACCGTTATCCCTTCCACATCGTGATTTTCCCCACTGTAGTTTCGATATATCGCAGGTTGGCGTAAGAAGTTAAATAGGAACTTTTTGGGAGTTTTGTGGAAGCCAGCAGATGACACAGAAAATGTTTAGAAACTCAGAAATGCATAATATATATATACATATACGTATATATAGTATTGTATTTTATCTTTTAATACCATAAATACCCCATAAAAGAAAAAGAAAAAAATCAGACTTCTTTTCTGGTATGAAGGGAGGGCCAAAAAATTTTGTGCAGATTTTCCAGATCCTGGGGGTGCCGGCCCCTAACCCCCTAGATGTGGAAGGGATAAGTGTACTCTCTATATCCTGTATGTTAACACATGTAAGAAATCATCACAATTGCTTTTTTGAACCAGATTATACAGCTTTGTCCTATAAACAATTCCTTCACTGGGCTGTTGATTCTATTTGTGAAATTTAAATATTTGAGTAATTTCTGAGAAATATGCTTTCACTAATTCCATAAGCTAACTTGAGGTAAAGTAAGGCAATGATAAATCTGATTATGGCAAACATTTAGACCCTAGAGACTGTTAGGAACATAGCATGCTTCTATTCTAGGTCATTTATCTTATTTGCATTGAGGTAGAAGCAAAGTCATTTTATATAACAATCCCAGGAAACAGGCTGAGATAAAACCCTCTAGTATATCCCCAGACAGCCATTTTAACTCTGTATTCTGCTTAGGTTCTGGGCTGGAGCCAGCCTTCAGTTGTTTGCCAAGAAGCATATGAGAGTGGACTTTCATGCCTGAAATTATCCAGTTTTAATAGGATTCCATCTTCATTACTAGAGAAGTTAATAATTTTCCTATTAGTATTGGGAAATCAGTAAGCATCTCCGATCGATTAAACAAGCATTTATTAAGTACCTACCTCTATTCATCCCACCATGCTGGGCCCTGGGGATAAAATGAAAAGTGTTTGCCCTCAAGAAGCTTATTCTCTTTACTGCTATACCTTCAGATTGTTGTTCATCCTTTGCTCTGGAAGAGGACCAATAACAACAGGAGGGTGATGTCTTGACTTGCAAGTGAAATGCATTTAAGTGAGGCAGAGCTTCATGAAGTCATCGGCCTCACTCTCTCCTCCAGAGTCATCCAAGTCCAGTGGCAAGACATATTGTATTGGACAAAAACTCATGGTAGGAATCAATGAAAGCTAAAATAATGGGAACTGAAAAGGTACAAAGCACTAACAAAGAAACTTCGAAACAAAACGTGAGAATTGCGCCACCCTCAGCAGATAAACATAGTAATATGTCCCCTGAGCAAGGGAAGGAATTTCAGAAATCCTTGTTGTTACCTTTTACTAAGCTTTCCAGTCAGTGGCTGGACTTGCTGATAAGCAACTCAGTTTACAAAACCTTGGTTTGTGTTTGTACCCCCTTAAACTTCTGAGCATTATCTAGGTCTAGTTTTCATTGACTTTTCATGATTTATTAGGGGGAATGTATAAAGAATGCTCTATGTGTACATTCATGCTATTTTCTCCTTTTTTTGTCATAGCTTTTGGGAGAGGGAGGAAACTGGTGAAATTCCTGTTTAGGAGAGCCAACAACCACCTTCCTCCAGCTTTTATGACTTTTAAAAATTATTTCTTGTTTTTGATCTCTTTTGATGGAGTCCAATCTTCATTTCTTGTTGTCTTAGTCATCATCCCCATTATTTGATCCCCATTCACACCTTTTCCTAAAGGTCTAAGCTTATTTTAGTCTTCAGAAAGGGATTTTCTCGTTTACTCGAGAAATTTGTGGGTATACGATTGGGACTTAGTTTCTTGCCTTCTTGTAAGCATGTATCAGAAGGCTGTTTTTCATTGTTATTTCAGAAGGAATAGGTTTGATGGGAGCTGGCTAGGCTTTGCTTAGGTCATACTATGTGGTAATGTCAACGCAGGGACCCCATTCATTGTATGCTAGGTTATCTTCAGAATTTGCATTTAGAGACCAACAAAATTTCTGGAGTAGATAAAGATCATTTTTGAAGGGCATATAGAGAGAGTTAAAACATTGCCAGCTTGGGGTGGTTAAGAATTTAAAATTAAGATCCAACTTGATCAAAGTGAGGGCCTTCCTTAGATAGGGAAGGTTATTTTGGCAGAATATTTTTGATACCTGAGGCAAGCCGTGGGCTCTCAACTTTTTATGACAAATTCATTTGGGTGGAGTGAGAAATTGGGACACAGCGTACCATGACGGGAGAGGCAGAGAACTCAGGATAGTGCTTCGCCATTTTAGTCTCCTTTTAGATGATGAGGAGGGAGGGGCTGAGCTCAGGGGAGCTCTGTTGTTCCTGTGCTGTGGAAGGAGGGCAGATACTGGCAACACCTTTCACATTTCAGTGACCTTGGCTGAAGCCTCAGTTGTTTCAGCCTAGTTAGAGCTCTGCATTTGGGAGTTTCCATTAACCAGATCTTTGGACTCTGGGCTGCTATATGAAGGGAATCAGCCAATCCACAAAACAAATAAACAAAACCCCCCAAAACCAACCCCCCAAATTGTGCAAAGCACTATAATAGGTGTTAAAGAAGAGGCTATAAAGAAGTATAAATCATCATCCTTGCCTTTAAGGAATTTAGATCCTAGTTAGAGAGACAACTTGTTCAATGGCAGTACCATCCTGTCAATGACAAGTACTCCACAAAAGGTACAGCTAGTTAGAGCTACAGGGTTCAGATTAGGGCAGAATCTCTGTGGATCGGGAGGTGAGGGAGTCTTCAAGAGATAACATTGCTCTTTCCCATACACTCACAGTTTTTAAAGTACATTCTCAGTGGCTTCCTTTTATTTCTAAGATCAAATATAAAATCCTCTCTTTGGCACTTACAGCCCTTCTGAACCCAGTCCCCAGCCTACCCTTCTGGACTTATTACAAGTCACTCCCCTTCCCACTGTATGTGGGTCAATCTGTCCTTCTTACAGTTCTTGCCATTATGGTGCGCCGTTTTCCAGCTCAGTGCTTTGGTGATATTCCCCATGACTGAAATTCCCTTTCTTCTCACTGCCACCTTGTAGAATCGCCAGCCTTCTTCCAGGGCTCAATCCAAGCCCCGCCTTCTCCATGACACCTTTCCTCATTATCCCAGCTGCTAGTGCCATTCCTCTCTGAAATGTTTATTTGTATCTACCTATGCCTGTTGTCTTCCCCAGTAGAATGGGATCTCCTTGAAGTCAGTAGTTGTTTGTTTCAGTCTTTTGAATCCCCCAGAAACTAACCTAGTGCCTGCATATAGTAGGGGTTTAATAAATGCTTGTCGATTGATTGAACTGTGGGCTTAGAAGGATGTACTAGGAATCAGTGTCTTTTCTATCTTTGTTTCCTGGAGAATAGAGAAGAAGAGCAGCTAGAAACCTGCTGAGCCTTTGTGTTCGCCGGGCTGTGGTTAGGATCTGCTGAAAGCCTCATTTTCTCTCTCCTGGGGAAGATGAGGAAAGGGAGCCAGAGGGGAGGGAGACTCACTAGGTGGAAAATCCATTTTAGTGGTCTTAAGCCCAGATCCTGCCATGAATCATTTCTTCATTACTGATTTAGCCCACTGTTTATGGAATCCGAGATTATACACCCAGACAATGTGTGTACACATGTAGCATGTGAATTTAAGATGATGCAAAGAGGGGAGGTAACCCCAGAGGTCCTCTGTCAGTAGAGAGAGAAGGAGAGACAATCCTCTCTCTCTCCTCCAGGCCTGCTCGCCCTCTCAAGGCCTGATTGGGAATTACTCAGTGTGGTGGTCCCTCCAGGCCCACATAGCTCCTGACAACTGGGAGTGGGGTCTTGCTAAGTGAAGGGGCAGCTTGGAGGGGCTGGGCCTCTGCCCCCTCAGGGCCGGGGATCGCTCCATACCCAGCATCCTGAAAGAGTTAAATTGGAGACAGCCCCAAAACCATTTTCAGCTTTTACTTTGCAAGCGACAACCTTTTAAGCATACCTACATTCACCTGCATGGCAAACGTTTTGCATTTTAATGACAAATCAAGCCCGCTAACTTGCATTTGAAACGAAAGTGCCTTAAATGTCTCTGGCTGTCAGAATGAGATGTTAGGAGCTTGATGAAAAGCGAACAAAGAAGACAAAGTATGAAGCCGAGATCCAGTGGAAAATGAAATAAAACCTTGTACGGCTTGTCAGGAGTGTCAGTTGATATTCATATCTAAGCACATTATAGCATTACTTTGCAGCTCATAGCTTACTCATCTGTCTTTTTTAATTCATCACATTCTAGCCCCCATCTTTTTAAGTCCCCGGCGTCAACAATGGAAGAAATCTGTTAATTGACAAATGAGTGTCACAAATGTGAATTGGTGCTGTTACATCAGAGGCAGGTAGTCTCTTTTGTTTTTTGTCGGGTCTATTATTGGCATAAGCCAGTGTAAGACATCTGTCTTTGCCAGAATGAGGAATGACAGGCCTTCTTTGGCTGTCATTGTCTTAGTGCGTGCTCATTCTGTGAGATACTGTCTAAAGATAAAATGTCAGTTAGAAAGAATATGAAGAACTATCTGGAGGAGTACTTAAATTACTCAGAGAGGGGATTCGGGAATTGGGGGCTGGAATTGAAATCCGAAGGTTTCAGTTTGGATCTATCACACCTATTTAAAAATAATATTTTTCGGAGTAACTAGATGAGGATCTCAAGGCATTTAGGAAGATGTTATGTTGCATCGGTATAATTAGCTTTATAAGGTGGGAAGGAAGTGTACCTTTGCAAGAAATGAATTTATCTATTATCAGGTCACCTCTCCGACAAGCACAGAATTGTCTCAATAAACACACCCCAGGTAGGCTCCCCGGCAGCGATTTGCATGTGTTTTGAAATATTGAAATTGTTCCCCTCCAATCTCTTTTTCTGTTAGGTTCCTATCTGCAGCTGATGAGTAGCATAATGAAATAAAAAAAAAAGCATCGCTTGTGGTGTGATGAGACAATTAACAGGGGAGAAAACTGTTAGTGTTTTGGAGCTCCTGGTGGGTTTGGAGACTTGTAGAAGTTTCTGGGCACTGAGGATGGATCGCTAACTCAGCTCATAGCTGAAAGGCCTAGGTAGCTAATGGCAAAAGAGGGAGAGTCACAGTGGTGAGAGAGAGAAGATAGGAAGGTTTGCCGTAGCACCGCTTGCCTCTCTTCCCCATGCATGGACAGTTCCCTGAATCTAAGCATTGGCCTGAACATCCAAGAACCATGGGCAGGCAGGCAGGGAGACTTCAGCAACGCATGCTTGGAAATGCATTCTTGAATTAGTTCTTCCCAGAATGCAGCTGAAGGCTCTTACAGACAAGGTGGGTGGTTCAAGGGAAGAAGCCTGGACAAAATATGAAGGCACTGAAAAAATCTGGACGATTCTTCCTTTAGAAATACTTCCAGCCCTGTGTGAGGCTCTCCTCCTCATCTCCCCCCAGGCCTCCTGTAGGCAAGGCTGGTTTTCCTCCAAATACCAGAGGCTAAGCTGGGAACTGCTGTCCTAAGTCCAAGGTTACTGTTGTTTGGGGATGGGCGTACATGGTGCACATTGAAAGATGGAACAGTAGGGCCAGATAGCTGACACTCATTTGAATAGGCAGATTGATGGGATATATGTGGGGGGAAACAGCTGGAGATCTGTGGTTGTAGTTAAAATGGAGTCCTCTGGTGCCATTGGCCTTTGGTAGATAAATTTGCCTCCAAGGTGCCTCCTGGCCCTCTGCAGTCATAGCCCAATGTTTGTGTTTATTTTTGGACATGATAGACCCATGGCAAAGTTAGATAGTGCTACTGGGCTTTGGGGAAGTCCCTCAAAATTATCATCTTGAGGATCAAGGGGACCTGGGGGCTGGTCTTTCTCTTTTCCTCTTTCTAGCGAGAACTCTGGCTTAAAGTCAACAGAGCCACCTTCTTTTCTTTACAAGTGAAAAAATAATAAGCTAATGAACAATGAAAAGGAGGAAACACTTTTTTTTTCCTCCTTGGGGAAATGTTGTGCTTTTACAGCTTTTCCCAGTTCTAGTTTCTCCTTCTGCCTGGCCCCTATGCTTTTAAATAGAAGCATTTTGGACAGCAGGCGGACTTGTGAGCCGCTGAGGCAAGGTGGCCTTTAAGTGATCTGTTCTGGAAGAAATTTTAATTTGTTTAAATTAAAACAAGTCTTGCCTCAAATTGGGGGTAGGGGTGAGGAGCGGGGTGGGGGGTGAGGAGGGAGAATAACATGTTGCAGGAGAACATAGGTTACTCTATAAATTCCTCATACCCGGGTGTCACTCGTTAGCTGGAAGGACTTTTCTGCATTCTGTCAAGTCAATATACAGAGGCATTAAATAAAGGGTAAGTTGCTGGAGAACAAAAGGCCCGTATTGTTTATGCATTTTCCTTTTCTTCCGTTTAAGAATAGGACAGTATGTTTCATGCATATGTCTATGTATGTAAATATATGCATGTATGTATATCTGCATACCTAGACACATTCACATATTTCTAAGAAAGAATTTGAAATATATGTACACACACACACACACACACACACACTCACTCACTGTTACATATGGACTATGGAACCACGCACGCAAGAAGGCTGTTTTCTGTACCCTCTCTTGGCTTTTCATTGCCAGCTGTCACAGGGAATCCGAAACAGACAAAAATTTATTGGGTAGTATTTAGAAACATGTCGGTGGTAACGACTAGAGCTCTGATTTCAATTATCACCCACTAAATTGAGGCTAATGTAATGCATTTGTAGACCTGTTGAACGAGCTTGACATCATGTTGCAAAAATCTGAAGCTGCCCTGTGTTTTTTTTTTTATATTTTATGCTGACCACCATTTTCTTTCATTTTTTCCCTCCCCATCTGGCACTTACTTGGTGGTGAACCTCCCTTGTGAGTTGTAAAAACTTCAGCTTTTCTCTAGGTTTGGATTTTAAAAAATGATCTTTCAATTGAGGAGACCACAGTTAAAGTTTTAGTGTACAATCTTGCTTAATGAAATACTACTTTAGGGTCCATAATTCATCATTGTTCACACCCCACTTGCCCCCTTTTTTTTTGGTAATTTGTGTGAAAATGGCCAGGAAAGGACTGCTTTTTATGATTAAGGCACTAAAAGATTATCTGTAGGCATTGCCCATCTACAGAGCTGTAGAATTCAGGCTGTTGACAGCAGATCTGTTTTGAATCTGGCTCAGATTAAAGTGAGTGAAAATCATTTTGGGGCTAAGGGCTCGAAAGGTCACACGTGTAATGAGTTGCGGGGTGCTTGCCTGGCTTCCCAGATGAGACCCGTAAGCAATTATTAAATGCCATTGTACATTGAGAAGGATTGGATGGTTGTGACTTTGAAACTTTCCAGAAGTGAAGTAGAGAGATTACAAAAGGTAATAATACAGTATTTGCTGGGAAAGGATTTGGATGATGTTTGCCTTGGGTATCTGGCTTTATTTGGGGAGAGATCTTATCTTTCTTTCTTTCTTTCTACCCCTTTCCATCTTCTGTTTACTCTTGTGACTGTAGTTATGGTACCCACAATGCTGGGGTTTAGATTTTGGTTACTTTTAATAGCCTAAACTAGAGCCTGTTGGAGAAAGGCAGTGTAGCATCCTTCTTTTAGTTAACTTTGTAAATTCCTAATTTGCTGTCTAATTTTTGTCCCATGCTGGTATTTTCCATTTAAAACCTCCTCCTTTTGGGAAACATTAACATTTCTTTCCTCATGGATTTCATTTTCTTCCATTGAGACAACATTGAACTGCCCAGGTTTGTCCAGCTGTGCCTCCGTTAGGGATAGAAGACAATTTCCCATTACTATTTCTTTTCTAAGGTGATGGGAGCAGAGGTTGTATACAGGGCAGGAAACCAAGGTTGTCTCCCCTAATCTCCCCCTCCTTTTTTCCCCTTGGAACTTCTTCTTCCATCATGCCATTTTAAATTGTGTGGACTAGCAGTACAGAAAGACTGGCGAAAGCCCCTGCACACATGGTCACCAGCCTGCAAAGTTCATTCTTATGATTGTCCTTTCTCCTTTTTCCCTTCTGAGTAACCTTCCACCCCTTACTTCTCTTTCCCATGGGAAAATCAACACAAGGCTAATATTAATATAACTGGCAATTGTATCGAGCTTTAAGGTTTTCAAAGCTCCTTCTTCCTGACATCCCCATGAGGTAGGTAGTGCAAGTCTACCCTAAACATCTGAAGACTTCCCCTGGCAGAATGGGAAGATGAGAACAATTTGTTCCAACAGCCATGAAGTGGATTGAAGCAGGAGCTGTGAAGCACTTAGAGCTTCTAGGCGTTGAAGACACCAATGTCATCCACTGCATCCTAGGCCATTGCCGGCCATATTGTCTTCTGTCTTGCCACTGGACTTTGATGACTCTGGAAAAGAGAGTGAGACTGATGACTTTGTATAACTCTGCCTCACATAAATCCAGTTCATGCAGGAGTTGACATCATTCTGTGATGTCATTGGTCCTCTTTGAAAATGAAGGATGAACAAGTGTCTTGGAGCAAGATTTGAATTCCATACCAGACACAGAAGATTAAAAAGGCCTATTTAATTTCTGGTAGACCCCATTGCCTGACATTTATTTTTGCATTTCATGGCCATGTGAACTGCTGCTGTGATTTTTAAAAATATAGTTTTATTTGTGGCCATGGGGGTTATATTGTAGAGAACCTGAATTCTAAAATTCCCAAGTTTTGGTGCTCCCAAGCCATCATGACTTTGAGAGTAAGTTCTTAGAAGGCAAGGCTTTCTTTACTAGCATATGTATCAAAGAAGTAAGAGAATCTTCATCAGAAGATGACCTTGCAGCTGGAGAACTAAAACTGCATTATGTAGAGCCAGGACATCTGGATCTTGCCCATCCTTCATGCCAATCCAGTTGCTTTTAGTACAAGTCAGAGGAGAATGAAGTGTCCTTGTTTCTCAAAGTGTCTTTACTTCAAACACAGCTTGGCAGTGTAGTGGGTAGAGCATTGGACTTGGAATCTTGTATTCAGCATCCATATTGTACATTGAGTGTGCCTGTGTGGGAGTTGAGGACCTCATTGCCCACTTTGGGGAAACCTAGGCATGAGGCATGCCTAAGCTTTATCTTACACATTTCTCCAGAGGTGCCAAAGGGGTGGAGACAACTTGCCAGAAAGAGAGAGAGAATGGCCTTTGAGTCATGCCCAGAGGATTGATGAGAGTCCAGAGTCTCCTAGAGGCCAGACTTAGAAGGGGAGACTTGAACTTAGGTTTTCCTCCAGCATTCTATCTACTATGCCTTGTCACCCCTCTTTTCTTCCTTCTTCCAGTATCCTTTACTCACCTTATTCTGGGATCTCTATCTGCAAGAGGAGGTGTGGTTACTCACTCTTCCTCCCAGATCCTCATCCTCAGCTCTTAGGTCTACAGTTAACCCCTTCCACATTGCTACTTTTCCTGTTGTAGTTTTGATATATTATGGCTCAGCATAAGAAACTAAATGGGAACTTTTGGGGAGTTTTTCCAAAGCTGCAGACGACATGTGAAGGCCAGAAGATGACACAGAAAAAGTTTAGAAACTCAGAAATGCATAAAATGTATGAATAGAATTGTATAATATCAACATATTTTATCTTTTGATACCACAATAATTCAGACTTCTTCTCTGGTATGAAGAGGGCCAACATTTTATTTAGATTTTCCAGATGGAGTGGGGCACCCTCAATGTGGAAGGGATAACTGTAGTCCAATAAATCCTTAGTGGAGTAACCCCCTTTAATATTAGACCATTGCTAGCTATTGTAGATGTATAGTTTATGTTAATTTTGTTTTTTTAAAGCTTCAAACTCCAGGATATGGGGTGATGACCATGTTGAAAGTCTGAAATCTTTTATACCAAGTTTGATATACTGTAGCACCAGATATCCCCTTACAGAAGCTTGAAATCAAATATAGCATTGATTGCTAAGGGTTCTATACTTGGTGCTGTATGAAATTGTCAGTGATCCTAAATATTGGCAGTCTAAGAGTCTGTTATCCCAATATTGTAGCTGAAAGGTTATTAGAAATACACATACACACAAATATGTGTGTATATAAATATGTATATATGCCCATATATGAGTATATGTATATACACATGTATCTATATGCACATACATATGTATGTATGGGTGTAGGGTTTGCAAGTGCAGTTTCATTATTGAGGAAGTGAGGTCAGAAAAACAGAAAAACAATTGCCACGTGGGATAGGACATGCTTGCATGATAGAAATCCACAAACTTTAATTCTAGCTAATAATTACAATTACTGTGCTCATTCTTCCTAGTAATTTCTGAGAAAGAATAACATGGATGAGTTTGGGTTGCCCTACTTCCACTTCCATCCCCAGACAATATATTCCCCATTCCTTAGCTATCACAGGGTAAAAATTATTCAAACCCCACCTGAAGTGTTCTGTTGCTAGACATACTGAAGACACACATCCCAAGGCAAAAGCATTTAATTAAGACCTGAAACTTTGTGTTCTATCTCTGCTTTGAGGAGGCATTCCTCAAATAACTCAGTGTTCTCCAGCCCATCTCTCTACCTAAACCTACTCTCAAGAAAGAATATGAAACCCATTCACGCTATGGTTTCAATGATTGAAAAAAGCTTAAAATGTTGCCTCTCTCAATAACCCATGTTCAATGGTAAAGGAGAGAACTCCCAAGTTAGAGTTTTATTCATCATTAAGCAGGAAGCTTGAGGAGATCTTTTATGGGGGGAGTCTAGCTGATGTTCCTAAAATTGTATTAAGTGGGCACGGTCTTGCTCTGCCTAGGTAAGGACTCATACCCTAAGTTGATTTTAGGTAGCTCCTTACATTTCACTCATTGAGTCCTAACTGATCAAGAATCGACTTCATTCTGGGAAGGACCTCTGGATGGTCAGATGGGGTTCAAACATGTCAGTCAATGAGTGAACATTTATTAAGTACTTTCCCTGTACCAGACACTGTGCTGAGAATGTGGTGACTCATGTAACATACCAGAAAGTGACATGGGGATTGAGGGCCCTCCCTATCTCCAACAAAGTACTATTGAATAGCTACTATATGCACAGAATGGAACCTTCTGTTAAGGGTCTTTCTGTTTAAGAATAAGTCTTTGCAGAAGAAGGGAGATTGGAGAATTCTTCACCTCAGAGTCATAGCATGACCCAGCTGCTTTTGCTATCATTGGGCACTGCCCTGCCATGGTCCTAGAGGGTCTTGGGTCTCCGTAGGAAATATCTTTTGGGTTTCTTTCCCAGTCTTGAAGCTGGTTTAGGAATTTTACTTTACTTTGAGGTTTTGGAATTAAAGTAGTGATGATGATTTTTCTTTGGTTCAATGAATTTAAAGTAAAAGGAAACGGATTTTCCATTCCTCCCACTGTTGCCAAGTTTTTTTTTTTTGCAAAAGGTCTTTGGGGGGAAGGTTGGAGAGGGGTACATGTGTGAAGGGGGATGGGGAATGAGTGCTGGTGGAGGTGGGGGGGGTAGGAGTGGGTAAAGGCCTGCCTCTATTATTGGTCTGTGGCTCACATCCAGTTCGAGGCCTCTCTCACACAAGGCCTTCGTTCTGATTAATGGCATCCGTGTCTCCGAGGCATGGATTGTATTAGACCTTGTTTAAAAGTGCTCGCTATACATTTGCTTCCCCTGGAATTGCACCAAAATTGGACCAAAGAAAAAAAGAAAGAGGGAGGAAGAGAGTGAGAGAGAGAGAGAGAGAGAGAGAGAGAGAGAGAACGAGAACAAGAACAAGCTTGGATTTGGAAAGAGTAGAAACGAAAGCTTTCTTCATAAATGCTTTCTGTGACTTTTTGTGCTCTTCGAGGCTTTATCTTTCTAAAGCTCTCCTATAGGAGAGCAAGGGGGTGGAGGTGGGGAAGTGAAGACAGACGTCTTGGGAAAGAAAACTGATTTCCCTGCCAAAACTGGGAGATGGTTCTGGCTCTCTCGGCTTTTTAGAAACTCCAAGAAATCTGCTGACATTTTAAAGGAAAAGAAAAAAAGGGATGATTTATGATGACATCATATGTTGCCCAAGCAGATCCTGGTGGAGGAAAAGAGCTTTTATGGGGAGCAAGTTGCAATAAAGAAAGAGTGAATCACTGTAGGGGTATTGTCAATTGAAATACCTTCAAGTTAGTTGACTTAAAACAACTTCTCCTGACCAGAGCCCTTGGCTGTCTCTGTGTCCCTTCTGTAAGAAGAGTAGAGAGATGTAAGCCTTTTCTTCCTGGCCTGAGCCCAGGGCTGGTCATTATGTTCTGCCTTGTTCAGCCTTCCCCCTTGTGAGGCTTCAGTTGGGCCCATGCATCGTTCTTGGCTTCCTGTCCTGTAAGGTGGCTGCACACAGCTGTTGTGCAGCTGCTGAGTTCCATGCCAGAGGTGGCTGCATTTCATTGGCCAGTGTAGCGCCCAGAATGTGCTCAGTGGGGTAATATGGTTGGGATGGAAGGAGGGGATGTGTCATGGGGTTGAGGTGGCAACAACTGTAAGCTGTTGATTTGTTTACCATTGCTTACAGCAGAAAGAGCATTTCGGTTTTGTGTGCACTTATTCCTCTCTTTTTATCTTGATGAATCTCTTTGTTTAGCTGTAGAATCTCAGAGAGTATTGTATGATAATAGAAACAACTTCTGGCTAAGTGGTGGTTTCCCCCATGGTCTGACTTTTCATTTCCAACCAGGGACGTGCCTATCATTATGGCTCTAAGCAGATCTCAGAAAAATTGTGAAATTGCCCTTCCCGCCCCTGGCTGTTCCATTTCCCTCTTTTGAGGTGCTGCACTCATACCCTTTCCCCTGTACTGACTATCCAAACTTGTTCAGCAGAACGGATGTAAAACTCATTTACTCCAAGGTATAAATAAAAAATAAAGGTCAGCGTGTTTACATTTTAGAGCTCTGTTTTGGATTTTCACCTCTGTCTCTACTTCTTTCTTTTAGTGATTTTATCAACTTCCATGTGTTCGGTAATCATCTTTCTGCAACTGATGCCCCTGCCTACAAATCTACCCCCATCAGTCCCACATCGTTCAACTTCCTGGCCATCTCAAATACGCCATGTCCAAAATAGAACTTTTTATCTTTCCCATGAAAATCACCCCTCTTTTAAATTCCACTATTTCTGTTGAGGATACAACTATCCTACCATTCATTCAGTTTTGAACCCTTGGAGGCAAACAACTCTTTAGCCTCCCATTCCCCATATATTCAGTTGCCAAGTCTTATCGATTTTACATCTACAACATTCCTCATATCTGTTATGTCTTCACTCACCTGATGACCACTCATTACATCTCACCTGTATTCTTGAAATACTCTCTAGATTGGTTTTGTTACCTTTTCTATCTCTTCACTCTCCAATCCATTATCCATACAGCTACGAAATTGGTATGTCTAAAGCACAGGTCTGATCGTGTCGATTCCCTACTCAGTCTTCAGGGGCTCCCTCTTACTGTTAGGAAAAAGCACAAACTTTTATTTAGTATCCCAAACCCTTCATATTTAGACTTCAACCTAGCTTTCTAGACTTATTTCACATGGATCTTTCTCATGTACTCTACAATCCAATGAAATTGGCTTTCTTACTGTTTCCCATATGTGACATTCTATTCCTTACCTCTTTTCCTCTTGAACAGGCTCTTCCCCATGCCCTCTGCTTCTTGGAATCCCTAGTTCCCTTTAAAGTACTTCTTCCTACTGGAGACCTTGGCCGGTTTCCCAGTGGTTAACTCCTTTCTTCCAAAGTAATTTTATATTTACTTTGCATATACAAATTTTTACTTAACTGTGTACATAGTATCTTTCCCACATTCCCTTAAAATGTAAGCTCCTTGAGGTCAGGCATTTAAGTTTTGTTTTGGTTTTTTTTTTTTGGTCTTTGTATCTCCACAGCCTAGCATAATGCTTGGCACATAGTAGGTGTTTAATATATCTTTGTTTGAATTAATAAGGATCAGAGCCTTAAGCTCTATTAACATTTTAAGTAAGAGGGTGCTTTTTGAGAAGCAGTGGGGGAAGGGGGTAGATCTTCCTAGTACTCCTGACATTGTTTTGCCTGGATAGATAACTCACTCCACTTCTCCTAAGGCTGATTATCATAATCATCCTCTTTAGAAAATTTTAATGAGTACTTGGTTATTTGGAACACACTATACCAGGGTCTATTCAAAAGGAGCTACATAGATCCAGGCTGTGGCCTTTAAAACAGGGGTTCTAACCTGAGTCTATGGACCTCCAAAGGTTCCATGGATAGATGTCAGGGGGTCCATGAACTTGACTGAGGAAAAAAACCACATCTTTATTTTCACAACCCTCTAATTGAAATTTAGCATTTAATTACTTAAAAACATTATTCTAAGAAAGCATCGGTAAACTTGGCCAGACTGCCAAAGGGCCCCATGACACAAGGAAGGTTATAAACCCCTTGTCTAAAGGCTTAAAAATGTAACATACAATGACTGTGTGGATGGTTACCATTGTTACAATGGAGGTTAGATTTCACAACTCTTCTTGCCAGGGAAACCTCTGGTGGGAAGAGCCAAGGGTTACATTTGGGAGGATATCACATCACACTTTGCTTGGCTTCTGCTCCCACCCAGAAATCTAGGGAAATCTCTAAACTGAACAGTTCAGAAAGCATCAATTTCCCTTATGTTACCTAGAGCTGCCTGGCCTCTCTGTGTGTGCCTGACTCCCTGAGTGTCACTGCTGCAGCTCAGCACGGATCATCCTTTGTGTATGCACACTCTAAGACTAACCAGGAATATAGGGTAATGGTGTCACTTGCAAAGACTGGTAGAGAGATGTAAGCCCTTTCTTCCTGGCCTCAGCCAGTCTCCTTTTGCTGAAGCCCCTCCCTTCTTGAGCTTGTCTGCTATTAGCTTGGGGGAAGGGGTCACAGACAGTGACCTTAAACTAGATTTAGGGTGATCTGTGCTTTACCCCAGCCTGGTTGTTTTTCCAAAGCGGATTCAAAGAAAGTTAGATGTCCTTTCCTTACTCATAATAAGAGCTTAATACATGTCTGCTCCCTTCCCTTTCCCCAAAGATCATGCCTTTTCTCTCTAGGGGCTGCTGGACCACCTCAGTTTGTCCTCCATGAAGTATCATGACACATTAGGCAAATCCAGTATCTACCTAGTAAAGAAAAATGAAAGATCTTGGGTCCCCCATGGTTAGAGCACTGGGCCTGGAATCAGGGAGACAGGATTTTCAGACATTTCAGACACTTATTAGACTCTGGGCACATTCTTTAAACCTCTATTTACCTCAGTTTTCTCATCCATAAAATAGCACCTACCTCATGTGATGAGGTAACACAAGTGAAGGTCTTTGCAAACCTTGAAGAGCTCTATAGATGTCAATTATCAGCTACCCCTCCAATTCTGCTTGCTTTGCACATACTCAGGCTGGCAAAGTATGAATTCTTATCCTGGAATGGCAGAGGGATCCTAGGTTCTTTAAGGTCAGGCTAATATAGCACAAATTCTGGTGGGTCCCAAAAAGACAGAAATATTTTATGGATGGGTCTGTTGCAGTGCCCAGGTCTGAGGGGCTCATCATCAAGCTGCCCACAGGATGATAAGCTTTTTGGTCATAGTAATGACTGAAGACAATTGTAGAAGGCTGGTTATCTATGTCAGTGGAGGGAATACTCTCACCAAGAATGTCCTTCAAGTATTTCTGTATCAAATGAGGCAATATTTGTAAAGGGCTTTGCCAGCCTTAAAATGCTATATAGATATTAGCTCTTATTACCGAAGCTAGTTGGTACAGCTTTGTATCCAAATTCTAGGCCTGTTGGTTGGACTTAGGGGATACAAGCTGGATCTGTGACCTCACTGGTATAAGGAACTCCAGGAAAAGGGAGCTCTCTCCACCAGTGCAGGTTGGCACTTTACCTTCTTAGAAAGCTGCTTTGAGCCCTGAGAGGTCAAGTCGCTTGCCCAGGGTCATGCCGCCAATATGTGTCCAAAGGCTTAGCTTGAGCCCTGGTCTTCCTGACTTCAATGCTGACACTCTTTCCACTCTGCCAAGCTTCTTCTCTAAGAGAGAATAATCTGAGCTATTTACCCTAAATCTTCAGTTTCCTGGAGGACAGAAATAGTGTCTGGCCAATGTCACTTGCTTTGTATGTCACCTGGGGTAGATCGTTGCTTCATAGTCACTTGGGATGTAAATGAATATATACCTAGTGCTTAGTATAGTTTCTGGCATGTAGTAAGTGCTTAATAAATGCTTATTGATTGAATGAGGATGAAGAATTTTCTTACACTGGGGTTCTTTGCAGACTTCTGGCACCATTGACACACTGTGCTTGGCCCTGTCTCCTAGGCAGGCATTTTCTTCTAAGTAGTCTCCCTTCTTCTTAGCTTTCCATGGTAATTTGGGGGAGTCTAAGCTCCCCAGAGGGAAGTTTTTGGCTCCTAGAAGGCCTGGATGGGTGGAGCTGCCAATCTATTCAGGAAGGGACAGGAAGGCCCTGTCCCTGGGCTGGAATGGAAAGATAGACCACAGGTACCTTGCTTTTGTCAGTACCAAGCTCAGAGACCTTCAGACTCCTCAGACTGGCTTTCACTATTTATTAATCCCAATTTATTCATCCAATTTATTACCCAATTTGTTAATCCAATCTTATTCTCCTTCACTCCTGTGTGAAGATCTTTATAGATGCCTAGGCTGGTCTCCTCTCAGTCCCACAAATATGCCACCCACAATCTCATCTCTGTGTCTTTATTCATGTTGTTTCCCATTTGAAACACCCTCTCCTCTGTCTATTCAAAACCTGGCTGCCTCAAGGGGTGTGGTGAAGAGAACACTGGATTTAGTGTTAGGTGAGACCCGGGTTTGAATCCTTCCTCCCACCCTTTCTAGCTGTGTGATTGTGACTTCATTAACCATCAGTAGAATGGGGACATGGACAGGTAGATGGTGCCCTAGTGCCAGGAGGACTCCTCTTCCTGAGTTCAAATCTGACCTCAGACACTTACTAGCTATGTGACCCTGGGCAAGTCATTTAACCCTGTTTGCCTCAGTTTATTCATCTGTAAAATGAACTGGAGAAGGAAATGGCAAACTACTGCAATATCTTTGCCAAGAAGACCTCAAATGGGGTCACGAAGAGTCAGATACAACTGAAAATGGCTGGACAACAACAAAACAGGGGTAATTATACCTATAGTATCTTGCAGGATGGTTTTGAGGTCTTATAAGGGCCAAATTAGATAATCAATACAAAGCACTTTGTAAACCTTAAAGTTCAACATACACGACAGCCTTCTGTCAACCATGTTGTCCTCTTGCTTTTTGGAATGGACTGCACTGTTCTTTTTGGTGTTTAATCTTACAATATATTGCATATTTATTTGTACCTTACCTAAATCAGAGGGTCAGCAAGCACTTTGCTACATTCTGAGGATGCAAAGAAAGACAAAAGATCATTCCTGCTCTCAAGGAGCTCTTGGTCCAGTGGGGGAGATAATATGCAAAGAACTATGAACACATAAAATATAAAAGAGATAAACTGGAGATAAACAACAGAGGGAAAGGAGCTGTATTAAGGAGGATCAGCAGCGATCCCCCATGAGTCTCTGATGCTTCTTGTATCCTGCATAGTGCCCAGGACAATGCTCAGCACAGTGCTAGGCTTGTAGGGGTTCAGCACATTCTTGTGTTGACTCTCAATGCTGGAGGGTTCCCTGTTGGGGAGTGCAGATGCCTTCTGAGAACTGCTGAATCAGGGGGAATGAGCCAGTCCTCCACACATATGGTGTGTGCCTTTAATTTTAAACAGAAATTTCCCTCGACTTTGATGGGGGGTGGTGGTGGTGGTGGTCAGGCACTGAGAGGGCATGGAGAGAGAGGGGAAAAAAATCCTTCCAAGATGCAGTCTCCTCCAAACTATAGCTGAGCATGCACTGCTGACCCCACATCTGTTCTTTGTCTCTCTCCTTTATCCCTTTTCTGATGAGATTCTAGCAGTGAGAGGGAGGGTAAGGAGGGTGGGGAGGGCGAGAAGGTCATAGTAGACACAAGTGGAGTCCAGCCTGAGACTTTCTGCCAATGGGGCCAAAGAGTTCCAAAGAAATGGGGGTTTAGTACTCTGACTTGGCCAGGTTCTCCCTGGGCTGATTCTTTAGAGAGGGCAATTGGCAACAGTCAAGAACTTTGAAATGACTTCTGTTCCCTTGGATTTTGGGCGATGAGCAAGTATGGAAGACAAGAGTCGTAGTGGGTATAGCACATTTGGTTCCGGCAGCACGTTTTAGCTTTGTACCTCTCTCCCCATATTGACCCTGGAGTAGCAGGCTATAGGGGGCTACCCAACCTGGAATTTCTCCACCATGTGCCAGTGCAGTGTGATTTGTTGTGATGTGTGTATGTGTATGTTTGTGTGTGTGTGTGTGTGGGGGTGTCATAGAAGTGAACACAAATGACACAGTTTGAAAGTACTGAAGGATAAAATAGGGGTGAGCTCCTGGAACAAGGCGATGACCCCAGTGTATGTGCATACAGGTTAAGTGACTTGAGCATGGCCAAACATCTCAGAGGTAGGATTCTAATCCAGGTTTTTTTTTTTTTATTCCAAGCCTAGCACTCCATCTGCTTCGCTATACTCTACCTCCATTTTGGGGACTCTGTTAGTATATTACTACATATGGCTCTGGTCTAGAGACTTAAAAACATCATATGGATAGATACTGGTCTCTATTTGGGGATAGCAGAGCTGTGTATTTCTTGGGACATGGGTGAATCATGTTGCTGTCTATCAAGGATGAATCTGTTACAGATGGTACTACTTTCTGGGAACCTGATTTCTGTGGTTAATGAAGACATGAGTGAATGAAAAAAAAAGCATTTATTAAGTGCTTACTGTATGCACAGCACTGATGATACATATATAAAAGCAAGATGGTCTTTGCTCTCAAGAAGCCCACAGTCTAGTAGGGGAGATAACCTACAAAAGGTTGAAGTCTGCCAGTTAACTGAGACATCTGGGAGAGAAAGAAGGGAATTGTTGCCACTAAGAAACTATTTCATCCAACTTTGGATAAAGATTCTTGCCGAGTTACTCAGTCATATGGAATTCAGCTTGTCAAGTCTGTTTGTCTTAGACTTTCCTCCCTGAATCAAAGGACTTTTGTTATTAGAAATGCCATTAAACTCCATTAGAACACAGCCTTGTATTATTCTCTGTTTTGGATGTTTTAGTCTGATCTCCCCAATTAGATTGTAAGATCTTTGAGGAAAGAGACTGTGTTGTATATACCTTTCAAGTTGCATTGTCCTAGGCACACAGCAGGGACTCAGTGAACATTTGATTGACTAATACTGCCCCACAATTTGACTCCTCAACAACAGTGTTCTAGTGAGACACTCACATATTTCATGTGTAGTCCCCAAGGAGTGACACATCTCCTTGCCATAAAGTGACCTTCACAGCATATACACCATTCTACCCCCTAGGCTCCTACCTCTCCCATAAGAGGGTGGGGTGTATATTTCTTTTTCCTTCCTTCAGGCCAAGATTGGTCACTGTAGTTATTTGTGTTCTGAGCCTTAAAGATATCAACTAGGAAACAAATTAGCCCTGATTTTGCTCCATTTTCCCTCCCATCCTCTTAGACCACCCTTTGCTTCCTCCCTTTCCAATATTGGCTGCACTCCTGGGAGCGGTGTGTAGTGGGGCATTATGGGAATGTGTGGGCCATAACCCTTTATCTCTGCTATACCTAGGTAGGAAGGAGTCGTCCAAATATGAATGAAATCAAAGAAGAGATGGGAGGGGGTTGGGTCTCTTGGGGTAAGCCAGGTTGCCAACCCTTTGCCCGTTTTCCTAACTAGTGTTAATTCCAAGAACCTGGGACTGTTTCAAAGAGATAATTGGATCACCCAAGCCCTCCTCATTAGTCAGGTATAGTAGTCTTTTCCTAAAGAAACTCTTGACGGCAGATCTTGGCTGCTCTTTGTTTCAGGTAATTCATGGTTTAGTATCTGGGCTCCTTTGAAGTAAAAAAGACTCCAAAATATAAACCTTTCTCCCCATAAAAGAATCCACTTGTGTTATTTAAATCCCAGGGTTTTACATTACAATAGTTGCCCATCAGGCTTGGAGAGAAATAGAACTTTCTGTGACAATACCTTATGGGGTGTTCTTAGGGCTTAGAATGTAGCCTAATCAGGAGGTGTCACTGCTGCTGCCGTTGAATAAATGATGTACTGTGGAAGAAAATGATTTATACAACCTCTTCAATAGGCGGTATATAGTTCTCTCCTTCCACAAGAAGGAGTGGGTGGGAAAAGTGATTTTTTTGATTAAGTTTTTCTGAAGTGGTTCAAGACCACAAATTTTTAACATTCTCCCCCTCCCCCCTCCCCATATGGTTGACTCCAATTTGAACTTTCACAGTTTGCAAACATGAGAATGTTCTGACAACACTTCCCAAAGACCCCCTAATCTCCCGCATTCAGTTGGAAATGGAAGAACGTGCCTCCCCCAGCCATTGTGCATCTGGCTTTGAAGTGCAGCTTCTTTGGGGTCTTATTTCTGCCTTTCTGGGTTTTAGTTTCAAGGGTGGGTTTTCCCATCTTTGCATGTTTAGATTTCTAATGCTGGGATGCCCACGGGGCTAGTGTTGTGGCCTCCAAAGTGGGGGCTAGAGGGCCATGCATGGTCTGACTCCAAGGAGTAGCTGATCAACCAATAAAAGGATGAGAAGGTGGATTATATTCTCTCCTCTCCTAAGAGGCTTGTCTCCCACAAAACTACGCTTACCTTTATCTCCTGGTGGTCACCGTTCTGTTCAGTCCCTCTGGTACAAATTCCATTTTGGGCCTAGAGTCAGTCCCTCAGGACATATATAACCCATCCATTATCTGGGCATCTATTGCAGTAACTGTTCATGAGCCATTGGGAAAACGGCTCTTCCCCTTCCCCTCCATGCCTGACCCATCTCACACATCACCTTGAGGTTGCAGCAAGTGAGTTGGCTTTGACTGAGGTGGCAGGAAACTGAGCAAAAGCTCTGCCTCTTTTTTTATTCTAGGTGGGACAGAGTAAGACACATGGGATGATTAGGCATGGATGGGTCATATATATTACAATCCATTCACGCCTACTCATTACATCTTGTTACATCATTGTCTATTCTCTCAAACTTAACCCTTTTAAAAATTTCTGTCAAGGGCACAGTCATCCTTACAGTCATTCAGGTTCAAAACTTGTGTCCTTTTCCCTAGCTCCACATGACTAATCAGTTGCCAAATCTTGTTTGCACCTAGACACCTCCTCTCACACCTGATCCCTTCTTTCTACTCACATGGCTACCACACTAGTTCATCTCCTCCTCGTTTCTTGTTTGGGAGACTATTAGAATGGCCTCCCAACTGATCTCCTTCCCACAAATCTCTCCCCCTAGGACTCATCCTTCATACAGCCATCAAAGAGATATTCCTAAAGCCCATGTGTGACTTCTTCACTCTCCTACTCAGTAAACTCCATTGGCTTTTTATAATTTCCGGAGTAAATAATATTTCATATTTGTCTTGTCTTTTTACAATTTATGTTTTTGGTTAAGTTTTATGATTATCCATTTATTAGTGCAAGGATTTAATTTATCAGTAAGCGGTGTAGTGGATAGAACCTTGGTCTTGGAGTCATCTTCCTGAGTTCAAATCCAGCCTCAGATACTCTGCGTGATCCTGGGCAAGTAACTTAACCTTGTTTATCTCAGATTCTTCATCTGTAAAATGAGCTGGAGAAGGAAATGGCAAACCACTCCAGTATCTTTGTCAAGAAAGGGATCAGGAAGAGTCAGACATGACATGATGATAACAACAAGTATATGCATGTTGAGAACGAGTGCCCCAAAATGTTTTTACTGAGAAAGATGCATGATCAATGAAGTGTGGAGTTGGAAGTCATGAGTTTTAGTCTTGGTGGATCTGCCACGTAAAAGCTCAGTATCAGTCAGTAGTGTGCCATGGCCATCAAGAGCAGGGTAGGATGTTGAATTTGTTGCTTCTACCTTCCTATCCCAAATGTACTGCAATGATCCATTCTGTGAACCAGAAAGTGTTGTTTGTAGACAACCACCCTGACAAGATTGACGATTCTCTATATACTTCTGGTCGGTTTATAGATTGCATGAATTCTACCAAATCCTGCCCTTGGCCCATGATATTGCATCATATAAACGCTGGTGCTGCTCTCAGTCTACCCCACAGACCTGAGTTTCCCTGAGAGCCAAAAGCATCTTTGTTTTGCTATTCTATGCATGTGTGCTTATGCATATCCTGGGTTTCCTTTGAGCTTGAAGTAGTGGTCTGAGCATTCGATAGTATTTGTTGGTTCTGTTGTATTTCCTCAGCATGTGTGTACACTTGGTGACCTCAGACTGAACTATTGGAGGGGTGGGGAGAGGGCAGCAGGAGGACATTTTTAGCATCCTGTAGTGGTCCTGCATCCTCCATTACTGGCTGACTTTGCCTTCCCACAATATTAAGCCGGCCAGCATGGTATAATCAACCAATTGAAACAATTACTACCTGACCTGATGATGATTGACAACTCAGCCAGCCAGAGACAATGGTGGAAAGGAGGCATGGAAATGGGTCCCTTCCTCTAAAATGTTATGGGCCCATAACTATCTAGGGGGTCCCATTAGTGCTAAGCCTCTGGATCCTGAGGTGCCATAGTTGGCCATGCTAAATGGGTTTGACATCTCGTTCAGTGGGCTTGTGTTCATTTGTATGTATGTTTTTAACTCCCGGGGAAACAAGGTTTCTCTGCCCACCTAAAACCTGCCCTTCTTCCTGTCTCCATGAAGAGATGGTCACCTCTGGTTAGGCTGTGCATTTGAGTGTAGCATTACTAATCAGCTGCATAATTCAAGGGGAATATTTTGTAAGCTCTGGTCTTGTTGCTCATTTGCAAGAATTATGGACTTTGACAGAACTCTGACAGTGCAGTCCTCCTTGTCATATTTGTAGTAATTACTATTCCTTCCCTCTAATTACTTCTCCTCCCTGTGATGAGCTCTTTCATCATTCTGGAGGGGGAGGTCCACTTAGCCACGAACTGCTCCTCCAGGGCTGCCTTCATTTTAAGCTGGTTTCTTTCATTACTGGTCTTGTCCAGCATCCTCTTCTTTGCCCTCTCTCTTGTTTTCCAGTCTTGCCTCTTTGACAGCTGTTACCAGTCCTGGTGAAGAAATGAATTGTGCTTTTAATTTTTAGTACCTTGCTTCTGAAGGTCATCTGTCAACTGCCAGTCACCTGGGACAAATTCCTTCTCCCTCTTTTCTCCCCTCCAGCAGAAGGGAGGACATTAAGTTTTGGTGCCGCCTGTCACAAACTGTGAGTAGGCTGTATTCACCTTGGGAAGCTCACCCAAGATTATAACCGGTTCTCGGAGCCAGGTGGAGAAAAATAGCAAAGGGAACATAATATTTAAGAGTCGAAATGTGCTGAGTGGATGCTTTGAAAACCTAACCTCAGGCAAAAGGTTTTCTGTTCAGGCTTAGTGACTGATGTGGAATTGTCTACTGTTAATAACCAAGAGATTGAAGACTCAAAGCGTCCATAATTTTGTCTGTCAACTGGAAGACTCCAAGCCATAAACTTGCTTGGTCTTATTTGGTTTTGCTAAAGTTCTCCATTCTGTTTTTCTTACTTTGGCCATGACCTCATTTCTGTCCTTAATTGACCAGATGAAATGAGGGTCCCATCTTGGCTTTCCTGCTTGGCATTTTGCCTTGGTTTCTTCATGTGGTGTTTGTTTTACAGAAACTTTTGAACTTGGCTAATTTAACCAATTCTGGGACCACTACAGCAGAATATTAGCATAGACCATAAGTGCTTTTTTGTGGTTCTGTCACCTCAAAACAGAAGTGGTCACCAAATAGAAATCTACAAATGGCCATGTCTTTGATAATTTAAAAGATTTCTTTTAAACAATTTTCCCCTTTTTGAATGAACTTGGCAGATATCAACAAATATAACCATTTCCACATCCAAAGGAGTATAGGAAAAGAAGCTTGTATGTGAAACTGTGAACCTCTGTTACGTACAGCTTGGTGTTTTAAAAAGTATACATTAAATTTAACACAATAGTGCCAAGATTACTCTACTAGTCTGAGACCTTTAAAATAACCCACCATCATTCTTATCTGATACCCTCTCCAAAACAAATCTCCAAATACATATACCTTGTATACACGATTGTAGTCAAACAAAACAAATTCAAGGTTTTAAACAGTTTTCAATGAACTTTGGTACGTGGTTAGAAGTCACAGATGTGCAATTATGTGAATAAATGAAAAAATAATTTATTAAGTATTTACCAAGTTGTGGTAAGCATTGGGGATACAAATGTAAGGGGCAAAGGCAATTTTGCCTTCAGGGAGCTTATAGTCTAATATGGAGACAGCACAAAGTGGAGTGAGGGGCACTTTGGTTTGGAAAGTTACAGAGATATGACTGTAGCTAGTAGGACAGTAGGTAGACATACCACATCCAGGAGCAATGGCAGGACTGATTGATTGTAGTTCCTGGTTCCAGAACTTGGGGACAAGGCAGCTTTTAACGTTGGTGAGAAAATGGCCTGAGTGGGAAGTGAATTGCTCACTTTATGGGACCACTAATGTTAATGTTCCTAAGAGTCATCCCTTTGTTGTAAGTGAAATCTCTGTTTCAGTAGACCATTTGGTGTTTTGTGTTAGTCTGTTTCATAATAATTGTTTCCCAGTCTGTGGCCCTATTTCTAAAAACTGACTGTGACCCAATTGACAAAGCACTGAAGGATGTTGGACTATAACTTAGATTTGATTTTTAGTTCATTCTGTTGTTTGGACCCCATGATCTTCAGGATAATCTGAGAGGTAGTGTGGAGAGATGGGTAGAATACTGGACTTTGAATTAGGAAGGCGCAAGTTCAAATCCAACTTGAGAATTACTAGCTCTGTGACTGGGCAAACAGTTAACCTGTTAGTCATGATTTCCTCATCTTTAAAATTGAGGTAATAATAATAAAAACCTCATAGGATTGTTTTGAGGATCAAATCAAATGATCAGACAACCCTATCATCATCATCATCATCATCATCATCATCATCATCATCATCATCATCATCATCATCATCTCCCTCTTACAGATGAGGAAACCAGTTTCACTGCGTAGTTTTGACAAAGTGAGGAGAAACTTCAACACATGGGGAAATATAGCAGGGGTTTGCTAGTGAATATTTAACAACCAACTCTCCAGAAAAAGAGTAGGCCCAACACACTTAGATGTTTAATCTGCAGTATTAACATTTTATCTATCACTTTATTAACTATAGATAATCAACAAAACAATAATTCAAGCTTTAACTTTTAGTATTTGCCAATTTCTAAAGTACACGTGCCGCTACTGAACATTTAAGCCAGCACTAGCTGGCTTCCAGAAACCTGGAGAAAGTGAGGGAGGAAATGGACAAGAAGGGCAGGTATAGAAAGGTTATGAGCTTCTTCATTAGAGGGAACATTCACAATGGTGAGACCACAGACCCATGTGGCCTATTAGAGTATCTTCTCATCAGAAATAGAGTTAAGAAAATCCAGGTTCTGTTGTTTGAACTAGGATTGAGTTTTGGCTCAAGGATAAAATATGAAATTTATCTCTCCAACTTATAGCAAAATCAAGGCTAAAATTCTTTTAAAAATATTCGCAAACTGTTAAGGGATGTTCAAAATATTTATAAATAGGTTATTTTTTCAATTAATCTGATTTTTACTAAGTTGCTTTTTGTTTATTTTGCATACAAATTACAATACTGTTTTTTAGTTTTTGTGCCTTTGAATGACCACAGACCCAAAAGCATCATTCAGTATTAAGTTTCTCCTTATACCACAAACAATAAGAGAATACCAGGCAGTGTACAATAAAAACCTAATTTCTATGCTTCCATCACCTAGGTTTGTGGAACTATCTTCTAAGGGGTGGAGACATGACCAGCCTCTCTTGCCTATTTCCCAGCATTTAGTAACTAATTTTCTCTAGAACTAAATTTCTCAATGAAGACATGTGCTAAACATTACTCCTATGACACCAAAAGGTGAACCCCAAACCCAACTCACATGTCTCATGGAATTAATTCCAGTGGGATTAATTGAAGGAGATGAATGCACAGCTAAATTACTGCCATCCAGATCTCAGATGGATAGTGAGAGCTGGGAGTGCAAATGCTGCCTATGTTTCCTTGGGTACTTCCCAATGGGATAATTTCTTATGGATCTATGGAGTTTCATCTAGTCCCCCACCAGTCATCCCTATTCTGTTAGAAGAACCAAGTGTCTATGTGAAGGTTAAAGTATGAGTCTTTATTTGCAATGAGTTTCAAGGTGGTATTGTTCCTGCTTATATGGTGAAAAAGCTCCCCTTTTGACATTAATTCTTGGAGGGAACACCCCCCCCCCAAAGAGTTTTTGAAGATTTAAGAGCATTAATTGGTTAGTTGGCATATGCTTGAGCTTGTTGATGGTCTTTTCCAAATGCAAATTGGGCAGAGCACAAGTGCCTTGCTTGTGAACTGTTCTACACTCAGCATTGGTCTTTGACCTTGGTACTTATCCAAGACCATGAACAGCCTAATATGTAGACACCTGTTATCAAGGGGAAAACCTGTTATGGGTAGGTTCTCATAATTCAGCTAAAGATGAAAGCCAGTTATTAATGCTGGGAGGTACTTAACTCATGATGCACAGAGTACTTTCGTTGGCCTTATATCCCAAGGATGGCTTTGATAGAAACAATGGCTATTGTGAAATGAGGTAGCAAACTCTTATGTTGAAGTTAGGAGGAAAGGGGAAAAAAGCCTGTTGTACTTTTGACAAGCAAATTTACAGCATTTCAAATGGCCATGCTTCCAAGAAAACTATTAACTCTTAACATGCTGGCAAAAGGGAGTACAACAAACTCAACTTAATACAAGAGTTCCTTCTACTTAGGAAAAGAATCTCCCAAACTCAACTTAATACAAGAGTTCCTTCTACTTAGGAAAAGAATCTCCCAAACTCAATTTAATACAAGAGTTTCTTCTGCCTAAGAAAAGAATCTCCCAAAATAAGTATTGCATTCAGAGTTTCAATACACTATAAATAGTAACAGTAAAAAGAATACCACTGGCTTGGTCCATTACTTAGCCTCGCTTCTAACAGTAGAAATTCATATATCAGTGTGAGGTCAGTGACAGTAATAAGACACTGAATAATAGAAACAGGAAGGAAGGAAGGAAGGGAGGAAGAAAGAAAGAAAGAAAGAGAAAGAAAGAAAAGTCTGCTGGATCTAGAGTTTCAGGGGATCTGAGTTCAAGTCTCACCTCTAACACTTAACCTTCCTGGCACCCAGTGTCCTCATTTTAATATGAGTGGGTTGGACTAGATGGGGACAAAGGTATTTTCCAGGCTTAGATCTATCATCCTATGATCACTTCCCTGCTGAAATAGCTTTGTAGATGTCATAGTGCTTTGCAGGTAGGTGTCTAAGAAATGTTGAATTTAGTTGAATTTTGGGTATCTTGCCTTTGTGGATGGCTTTGGTTGGAATGACTCCTTTTTTTACCAGCAGTGTTTGCTCTATAGTCTGATCTCTCTTTCGGTGTTCCATTTCTTAAAGTGATTAAATGTGGTGAGAATTAGGTGACATATAAGTCTCTGAAACAATCCCGGGGTAAAGCACACATCACTCAGTAAGTATTAGAAACCTAGAAGATGGTACTAGTGTTAATGTTTTCATCTTTCAGGTTTTTTGGTTTTGTTTTATTTTGGAAATGGGGGGAAGGACTTATCTGGAAGTGCAGTGGTCCAACCCCACTGGTGATTAGCAAGGAAACTTTGACCATCTCTGTTTCTTACCTGGACCAGTTTGTTCTTCCTTTGACACCTTGGTGGCCTCTTGCTCCTTGGAACTCACCATATTAGTGCCAGATTTAGTATGTACACCCAATGAGCCCTAGCCTCACTGCAACTCAGAACTTCCAAACACAAGTGATCCATCAACCTTAGCCTTCCCAATAGTAAGCACGCTCATATTATTTATCTTTCTACCTGTGCAGCTGGTAGCAAGTTTGGGTGGGCTGGTGTGAAGTTCCTTGAGTGGGAATCACATTTAGACTGGTTTTACATTATTACCCTTGACGTAATCTTATGTTCCAGTCAACCTGACTTACAGTAGTATAGGGATTATTTGGGAGATATAATAATTTTGATTTGGTTTCATTTTGGGGCAGTGATAGTGTGTGTCTTTCTGTTGACATTAGGCTGACTCAGAGTGCCTGACCTTGAGCAGATGAAGATGAGCTGAGTTGGTTTCCCCAGCTTTATCTGGAGATATCACAGTAGTGGTTGGTGTGGGGAAGACATGCATTTCAAGGACTGTTCAAACCGAATGGGAGCAGTCACATCAGAGGACAAAGGAAAGTGTAGTCAAAACCAATAAATGACAAGAACTGATTGACTAGTGCTGCAAAACAGCCTGATTAATGCTCCCCCAAACAAACAAAGGCCTCCTGAAGGACCAGGATTGATTCACTCACAGTACAACATAGGCTTCTTGAAGATGGAAGAACAGTGAGAAGACTGGTGAAAAGAACAGCTCTTAATGGTTGCCATGAAGGAAATACCACTGGCCATGCATAAAACTAGAAATTGGAAAATGATAACTTTTACAGATGCAACTCATTTTTTCATACATAGCTAGATCAAAATTTTTGCCACAAGCAGTACAGGTGAACCTATAAGATTCAGGTATCTTCATAAGACTAAATATCTACCCCCAGATTGTTTTGAGGACTTTTTTTTTAACTTTCAGTGGGCCTGGAAGTCTTGTTCCTTTTGAGGGCTTCATGAGCTCTGATAAATATATTGATACACTGAGAAGCAGAGTAGTGGAAGGCAGTGGAATCAGAGGAGCTGGGACACTTACTAAAGGGGTCTTTGGGCAAATCCCCTTACCTTTCTGCACCTTAGTTTTTTCATCTCTAAAATGACTGTGGTGGACAAGATCCTTTCTAAGGCCTCTTCCAGGTATAAATCTATATGCAGAGCAAACACTTCATAAATGTTGGTTGAATTGAAATGAATTGAATTGGTGCTTATGGGAGTTAGGTGAAGGGATATGAGTAGTGAGCTTAGTATCATTTGGTTTGTTTTTTAGAAGGAGTGACCCACAGGAACTAAAGTTTCCACTGTGTCAGGGAGACCAGAAACCCCAAAACTCTGGAGGATTTAACCCTTTCCTCTCTGGAATGCCTTCTCTGGGGCATTATGGTCCTGATTGGTGGGCTCAGTTGCTTAGCAAGTTCTTTTTCAGACTTCTTGCTGCTACATGCCGCCCTCTTTCTCCCCTTGCCTCGACATCCCTTTTTCATTTCTGGAATTATAATCGAACTAACTCTGTCTTTGCTTCTGAAAAGGACAGTTCAGTTTACTTCCCTAGGGCTCTACTTATTATCCCTGTAACTTTCCAAATCAAAATATCTCTCTTAGGCCACCATGCTTCAATATATGTTGTTTCCTCATATTAGAATGTAAATTCCTTGAGGGCAGGGACTGTCTTCACTTTTGTATTGATGTCTGTCGTGTCTAGCACATGATATGTCCTTTATAAATGTCCTTCCTTCCTCTGTTTTTTCCTTCTTCCCTTCCTCCCTCCCTCCTTCCTTCCTTCCTTCCTTCCTTCCTTCCTTCCTTCCTTCCTTCCTTTCCTCCTTTCCTCCCTCCTTTCCTTCCTTCCTTCCTTTCTTCCTTCATGCCCTCCTTTCCTCCTTCCTTTCCTTCTTTCCTTCCTTTCTTCCTTGCTTCTTTCCTTCCTTCCTTCCTTCCTTTCCTCTTTCCCTCCCTCCTTTCCTTCCTTCCTTCCTTCCTTCCTTCCTTTCTTCCTTCCTTCCCTCCTTTCCTCCTTCCCTCCCTCCTTTCCTTCTTTCCTTCCTTTCTTCCTTGCTTCTTTCCTTCCTTCCTTCCTTCCTTCCTTCCTTCCTTCCTTCCTTCCTTTCTTCCTTCCTTCCCTCCTTTCCTCCTTCCCTCCCTCCTTTCCTTCCTTCCTTCCTTCCTTCCTTCCCTCCTTTCCTCCTTCCCTCCCTCCTTTCCTTCTTTCCTTCCTTTCTTCCTTGCTTCTTTCCTTCCTTCCTTCCTTCCTTCCTTCCTTCCTTCCTTCCTTCCCTCCCTCCTTTCCTTCCTTCCTTCCTTCCTTCCTTCCTTCCTTCCCTCCTTTCCTCCTTCCCTCCCTCCTTTCCTTCTTTCCTTCCTTCCTTCCTTCCTTCCCTCCTTTCCTCCTTCCCTCCCTCCTTTCCTCCTTCCCTCCTTTCCTCCTTCCCTCCCTCCCTCCCTCCTTTCCTCCTTTCCTCCCTCCTTTCCTTCCTTCCTTCCTTCCTTCCTTCCTTCCTTCCTTCCTTCCTTCCTTCCCTCCTTCCCTCCCTCCTTCCTTCCTTTCCTGCTTCCCTCCCTCCTTTCCTTCCTTCCTTTCCTCCTTGCTTCTTTCCTTCCTTCCCTCCTTCCCTCCCTCCCTCATTCCCTTTCTCTCCCCCTCCCTCCCTCCTTCCTTCCCTCCATCTCTTCCTTCCTTCCTGCCCCAGCATTCAGGTTGCTCTGCCCATTGATAGTAGTAAATGAACACACACAGCAATTTTTGCCCTGCTAGACCAAACTCATGACTAATATGTTTTTGGGTCTTTGAGGAATCACCCAAGAATTGTGATTGGCAAGCACCTCCTTTTGAAACCAGTAGCTCAGTATTTGAAGATTAACTAGACAGATAAAAATATTTCCATCAAAAGAAATATAGAGCCTATGTACTCACTGTGTGCTGTGTGAAGTTGTTTTGTTGTGTTGGATGACCCCAGTAAATTATCAGATATTTAACACTGATAATACATCAAGTACTGAGCTGTCTGGAAGAAGCAAAGGTATTTTAATAATTAAGCAGCTCTTTCTAGAGCCTCTTTATACGATGATTTTCTAGACTTCAAATCAGTTGTCCTCATCCAGGCTCCATATAATATATAGTTATTTCAAATCAGCTTTACTTACTGAGCTTTTTCTGGTAATGGAGCTTTGTCAGCAGAAAGCTTACGTACCTGCAAATGGTGAATGATAGACTTGTGTCAGATGGGAGCTGGAGAGCTACTCTCTGTTGGTAGATGGATTAGTCTGAACCTGGAGCTCAAAACTCCCCAAGTGTACTAGTTTCAGAGAAAAGGTATGTCTGAAATAGGGTGAGTGTTCTATCATTCAAGACCCCTTATTTTATACATTGAAACCTAATGATGTTAAAACAGTTTCATGTTGGCCATTCATGGGTTGTGTATATTTATGTAATATAATCTTTGCATTGTTTCCTCCTTGTCCTGTCTCTCCCTTCTTGCTCCTCCCTTCCCTTCTCAAAATCTCCTTATAGTCTGAAAATCAATTCAAGTTTACACATCAGTAAGTGTAGTCTCTACCTGGTGGGCTTATGTTGCCCTATCTGCCATCCCCTGTCAACCAGTGATCCTCCTTTGGCTATAAGTAGGGCTGAATGCAGAGGTGGAAAGAGCTTCCAGAGTGTCTGCACTTCCCTTAGATGGAGAATGATCATAGAAAAAGCTGAAGTTATCTGACAAGAACATCATAACTGCATCTTGGGGATGGAATTTCAGGTTTGGAGAAGGAAAAGTATAAATATGGAGGTCTGGCGATCTTAGGTACTTTCCTGATTTATTTCTGAGAAGCAGAATTTAACTGAGGGATTGGGCTATATGGGTTTGGGAAGGCATGGAATCTCTGGTGTCAGCTGGAATATGATGGATCAGTTGCTAGAACACAGTATATGGTCTCATCCAGTGCAGTTGTGGACTCTAACAACTGGGCACTGGGGAAAATGATCTCTTGCCTTGAGATGGGCTACCTGACTTAGGGAGACTAGGGCTGCTAAATTGTTTACACTTTGCCTATATTTTATTCTTTCATTGTTGCTCTCAGTGGATGTTCTTTGGAGCTATCCACGAAAAGCGGGTGCTGTCAGCTAAAAGGCTTTCAGGGCTCCTTAATCATGGCTTGGTGTTTTTTTTTCTTTGCCTTTCTTTTTATTTCATCCCTTTCCCATACCCAGCCTTTTTGAAATTGTTAGCCTTCATGTGAACTGAAAGTGACTTCAAAACATTGGAAGAAAATAGTCTGAAAGCTCCATGCCCGCTCAGCTCCTGGTAAGCGGAAGCAGTTGGCAAAGAAGTCGGAGCTGCTTTTGCACTGACAGGTGTTTGTGTGTCAGTGTGGTGAAGGCTTTTGATGACAAAGCCACTTAGTTTTCTGTGTCTTGCCCTTCCCTTTGAGCAGAGGAGTTAGGAAAACTCCAATAAAGTGACTGGGTAATGGGGACAGAAAGTTGGCGTTTTTCTCTCTCTTCTCCAGAAGGTTTTGAGATTAGTTTGTCAGGCACAGGGGCAGGCAACTCAAACTATGTGTTTGTTGCAGTCCCTCATGGTCTCTACCAAGTCAAGACTCAGAGATGGCATGAGCTAGAATGGTGGCTCATTGGGAGTCCCATATTCCACCCTGGTTTGGGTTTGGTCAATATCAGATTCTTGGGTTGAGTCATGTAGGGGAGCTGAAGAGTGAATTATAACTTCCATCATTGTCAGTAATCAAGATTGAACTTTGACTCTACTTGTAAGTTGCTATCCCAAGTTTTATTTTTATTTAAGGGGGTGGATATTATTTATTTGGGACTGAGTCTCTATCCACTTGGCTACAGGTGAAATAGTGTGTATGAGTGTGAGTGAGGAGAAGATCAAGATGTAGATGTTTGCTGTGGGATTACTGGTTATGTGCTGTAATTGGAATGAAATACCTGAGTACCAAATTCTTGAGTACTGTTCTCTTAAGAAAAATCATTGTAGGAAAAATTCCAAGAGTACAGTAAATGGAAAGAAGGAATGCTTCCAGCTTTCTTGATGATGTTGAATCACAGCCTGACCAGAGGCACCCAATAAATACCATTGATGTACTGCAAATGGCTGCAGATTTAGAATCCAGTTACCTGGGTTTAATTCCTAGTGTTTTTCCTATTTTTTGTTACTTGACTCCTCTGAGCTTCAGTCTCCTCAGCTATAAAATGAGGAAGTTGGGTTACTTGTGGTGCAGTGGAAAGAGCTCTGGATATGGAGTTAGATAGAAGTCCTGGATTGGAATCCTGATTCTTCTACATATCTCTGGGACTGTAGGCAAATCCCATTGCTTTTCTGGGCCTCGATGCTACTCCCTCATTGATAGTAGAGAGTACTTTGTTCCAAGCTTGAGGAGATGCACTGTTGTTTTCAGAGCTATTTCTACACAGCAAGCTCTGCCACACCAGCGCTCCTCCTCCCCCAAGAACTGCTAACCCAGATTGGACTCAGATCTTAAGCAGGCTCTACACTCCTGCTCTGATCTGCCACTTAATTCCTCCCACCAGGTGGGCCTGGGGCCAGAAGCAACTGCAGCTGTAGTTCTGTAGTTGGGCCACCTCCGCTGCCTCCAGGGCAGTGGCCAAACCACGAACTCCTTCCACTCTGTCCCAGCAGCTTTTCCCACTAACCTTCTCTGTTGTCTTTGGTGTTTGTGGGTTGAGAAGTCTGGTAACTGCCACAGCTCACTGATTCAGGGCACTAGGGCCTGTTCTGCCTGGCTCAGATGGATCGGATGACCTTGAAAGTCTTTTGAAGTTCAAAGTTCTCTGAACTCTGATGAAATGGGAATTGTTCTAGCCAACAATATGCATACACACCCACAAATGTAGTCAACTCTTGGTTATCCAATTTGTGGATTTGCTGTGGTGAATTTTAAATGCCAGACTAATTTATTATTATAACCCAGTACAGCTCTGTTTGTCTTAACTACTATGTATTGGAAAATACAAACTTATTTTAATGGGATCCTAACTCAAATGCCTTTAGGAAGATAAACCAACTCCAACAACAACAACAAGAAATTCCAAAGCCTACTAGAAATTATTTTTGTAGTATCTATTACTTTGAACCATCCATACAATTACTTCCCCTCCACGGATATGGGTAATCAAGGGTTGATAATAATTAGGCTAAGGGAACTGGGCCTTCTTTCATCCAGTCAACATTATTTTCAAGCAATCATTGAACTTCCAAATCAAAGAGATCAAAGAAAAATTTGTGCATTGCAGTATTTGTTGAATGCAACAATGGTGTGAACCTGGGCAAATCATTTAACCAATCTAGGCCTCAGTTTCCTCAACTTGAAAATGACACCGTTAGGCCTAGGGCTGCCCCCCAGGACCCTCCAAACACTGATAAAAATGGCTCTGAACAAATTCTAGAACTACAGAACCCATGAAATAGCAGAGGGAAGCAGGGCTCCAGCCTGGGACAGGCTAGATGGTTGCTGGGTAAGGTCTATCGCGCATGGAGCTGGGAGCAGACTGTGGGCTGTGCCCAGATCAACCAGACTGGGAGCTGGGCAGAACAGGCCCTAGCACCCTGAATCAGTGAGCTGTGGCAGTTACTAGACTTCTCAACCCACAAACACCAAAGACAACAGAGAAGGTTAGTGGAAAAGCTGCTGGGACAGAGTGGAAGGAGTTCGTGGTTTGGCCACTGCCCTGGAGGCAGCGGAGGTGGCCCAACTACAGAACTACAGCTGCAGTTGCTTCTGGCCCCAGGCCCACCTGGTGGGAGGAATTAAGTGGCAGATCAGAGCAGGAGTGTAGAGCCTGCTTAAGATCTGAGTCCAGTCTGGGTTAGCAGTTCTTGGGGGAGGAGGAGCGCTGGTGTGGCAGAGCTTGCTGTGTAGAAATAGCTCTGAAAACAACAGTGCATCCCCTCAAGCTTGGAACAAAGTACTCTCTACTCTACAAGCAGTCATATCCTGATGAAAAACTCAAGGGTCAAGTAGTTGGCTGGGAACATGGCCAGGCAGGGAAAATGGACCGAGATTCAGACTTAGACTTTGGAATCTTTCTTTGGTGACAAAGAAGACCAAAACATACAGCAAGGAGAAGTCAACAAAGTCAAAGAGCCGACATCAAAAGCCTCCAAGTAAAAGATGAACTGGTCTCAGGCTATGGAGGAGATCAAAAAGGATTTGGAAAAGCAAGTTAGAGAAGTAGAGGAAAAATTGGGAAGAGAAATGAGAATGATGCGAGAAAACCATGAAAAACAAGTCAATGACTTGCTAAAGGAGACCCCAAAAATACTGAAGAAAACAACACCTTAAAAATAGACTAACTCAAATGGCAAAAGAGCTCCAAAAAGTCAATGAGGAGAAAATGTCTTGAAAGGCAGAATCAGCCAAATGGAAAAGGAGGTCCAAAAGACCACTGAAGAAAATACTACCTTAAAATTAGATTGGATCAAGTGGAAGCTAGTGACTTTATGAGAAATCAAGATATTATCAAACAGAACCAAAGGAATGAAAAAGTGGAAGACAATGTGAAATATCTCATTGGAAAAACCACTGACCCTGGAAAATAGATCCAGGAGGGATAATTTAAAAATTATTGGACTACCTGAAAGCCATGATCAAAAAAAGAGCCTAGATATAATCTTTCAGAAATTATCAAGGAGAACTGCCCTGATATTCTAGAGCCAGAGGGTAAAATAGAAATTGAAAGAATCTACCGATTGCCCCCTGGAAATGATCCCTCCCAAAAAAAAAACTCCTAGGAATATTGTCGCCAAATTCCAGAGCTCCCAGATCAAGGAGAAAATATTGTAAGCAGCCAGAAATAAATAATTTGAGTATTGTGGAAACACAATCAGAATAATACAAGATCTAGCAGCTTCTACATTAAGGTATCAAAGGGCTTGGAATATGATATTCCAGAGGTCAATGGAGCTAGGATTAAAAGCAAGAATCACTTACCCAGCAAAACTGAGTATCATGCTCCAAGGAAAAATATGGATTTTCAATAAAATGGAGGACTTTCAAGCTTTCTCAGTGAAAAGACCAGAGTTGAATAGAAAATTTGACTTTCAAACACAAGAATCAAGAGAAGCATGAAAAGGTAAACAAGAAAGAGAAATCATAAGGGACTTACTAAAGTTGAACTGTTTTGTTCATATTCCTATATGGAAAGATGATGTGTATAATTCATGAGACCTCAGCATTATGGTAACTGAAGGGAGTGTACATGTATATAAAGACAGAGGGCACAGGGTGAGTTGAATATGAAGGGATGATATCTAAAAAAATAAAATCAAAATAAGAGATGAGAGAGGAATATATTGAGAGAGGGAGAAAGAGAGAGATAGAATGGAGTAAACTATCTTGCATAAAAGTGGCAAGAAAAAGCACTTCTGTTGGGAGGGAAGAGAGGGCAGGTGAGGGGGAATGAGTGAATCTTGCTCTCATCTGATTTGACCTGAGGAAGGAATAACATACACACTCAATTGGGTATCTTACCCCACAGGAAAGAAGGAGGAGGGAGATAAAAAGGGGGGACAATAGAAGGGAGGGCAGATAGGGGGAGGAGGTAATCAAAAGCAAACACTTTTGAAAAGGGACAGGGTCAAGGGTGAAAATTGAATAAAGGGGGATAGGTTAGGAAGGAGCAAAATATAGTTAGTCTTTCACAACATGAGTATTGTGGAAAGGTTTTGCATAATGATGCACATGTGGCCTATGATGAATTGCTTGCCTTCTTAGGGAGGGTGGGTGGGGAGGGAAGAAGGGAGAGAATTTTGAACTCACAGTTTTAAAAGAAGATGTTCAAAAAAAGTTTTTGCATGCAACTAGGAAATAAGATATACAGGCAATGGGGCATAAACATCTATCTTGCCCTACAAGAATTAGGGAAGAGGGGGTGGGGAGGAGTGGGGTGACAGAAGGGAGGGCTGACTGGGGAATGGGGCAATCAGAATATATGCCATTTTGGAGTGGGGGGAGGGTAGAAATGGGGAGAAAATTTGTAATTCAGACTCTTGTGAAAATTAATGCTGAAAACTAAAAATATTAAATAAAAAGTCATGATTATTGACCTCTAAAGATCTCTTTCCCCTCTGGATCCTAGACTTTACATGCCCAGACTTATGCTAGCCAGGATGGGAGATGGAAGAGCATATGTGTGTTTCTTGCCCTTGAGAAGGTTATAGGCTAGTTAGGGAAGATAAGGCTAACTAGGCATATGGGACACAATAGAGAGAAAAATATGAAATCAAATGCCAGGCAGTCTTAGACTTAGATACAATTCAACAAGCATTTATTGAGGGTCCACTTAATGCTCGGTTTTGGGATAGGAGCTGGGCATACGAAGGCAAAACAGCCAAACCAGTCCCTTCCTTTAAGGGCCTTACACTGTATTGGGCATAATGTCATGTAGTGTTGTGAAGAGTAATGTAGAGAAAAGGAAAATGGAGGCAGTGTGATGCCATGGAAAGAACAGTGGATTTACAGACATAGGACTTAGGTTCAAATGCTGCCTATGATGCCTACTGCCAGTATCACTTTCGATAAGCCATGTAGCCTTTTTGTGACTCAGTTTCCTCATCTGTAAAATGAAAGCCTTGGTTAGAATCCAATGACCTGCTGCCTGTTTTTGTAACTGGATTTGGCCCTTGGGCCTCAGTTTGCTGACCCCTGCTGAAGTCCCTTTCAGATCTAGATAAATGTTCAATGATCTGCGAAGACTGGAGTAGTTAGAGAAAGCATCAATGGAGAAGGCATTTGAGCTGGACCTTGGAGGTGAAGTAGGACTTATATGAGGAAGAGAAAGAGCATCTCAGCATTGGTGATCCACAGTAAACTCAAGGCCACAAAGTGCGGGCATGAGGAAAGAACTCTGAAAGTACAGAGTTGGTTCAGAGGACCTGGCTCAAATTTTGATTCTTCTATTTATTATCCTCATGACTTGGGGGTGAGCCCCTCAAGTTTTCTGAGCCTCTTTCTTCATCTGTAATAGCAGAGGGTGGGACTAGCTGATGTTAGTGGGTCTTTTCAGCTCTCCGTCTATATTTACGGAATCCACTTGGGGTCTCCATTTCTTCTCTGTTAAATGAAGGTGTTACATTCATGGATACCTTAGGTCCCTTTCAGCTGTCTGTCTAGGATCACAAGCTCCAAGACCTAGAATTGGAACAGACCTGAGAGACCTTCCCTCTCATTTTGCAGATGGGGAAATTGAAGCACAGAGAGGTTAAATGATTTGCCCAGGGTCACACAGCCAATAGGTGTCTGAGACAGGATTTGAATGTTGGTCCTCCTGACTCCTACTTCAGACTATCCTCTCTACGATGTGGGGCCTACACTAGCTGCTCTTTTTCATTGTCCCATGGGCTCTTTGCCCTTCACTGTTTGCTGTGGGAGCTCCCACTTCCTCCCTTTGGGTCCTTTGAAGATTTTGTCCAGTGTTTCTCCTTCCCTTAAGCAGGAGTTATTCACAGGGGATAGGCAAAGTTGAGGAATTACATTGCCACCAAATATTAAAATGGTAATACGGTGCAAAGAATTCTGGAGTCAGAACATGTGGGTTCCACTCCTGCCTCAGATGCTTACATGCTATATGCCCCTGGACAATCACTTAACCTTCCTGGGACTCAGTTTCCTCATCTGTAAAATGAGGGGGTTGGGCTCAGTGGCCTTTGAGTTCTCTTCTAGCTCTAGGTTTCTGATCCTATGATCCTGTTCTCCCCACCTCATTCTCGGGAGGAGGGAGGGAAAAGCGACATTACTAATGGAAATTCATTTTCTCATGTGAAGTTGGGACTTTTCACACATTCCTTCCCAGCCAGGAAGAATTATTATTTTCCTGGCCACATTTTATTGGGCCGCTTCGCGTTCTTATTACGTTGAGGGGGCCACTGTTGCTCCCACCAAGTGCTTTAAGATGCTTTGAGGCTGTGGTTCATATTAGGAGGAAAGTATTTGTCACTCCAACTCTCAGAATTGAATTTGCCTGAATTAATTATGATTTCCACTGAGTCCCCCTGGGCGGTGTTGTGGGGGGAAGGTAATCCTTTCTGATGTTGTATAGAAAATCAATTCTGGCCCACGGCACTGGCAGGCTGTGGGGGGAACTTGTCACCTACCTTATGGTCTTTATTTCTCATTCCTCTGGCCCCTCTGTTATTTTTCTTTTCCCTGGGCTGGTTTGAGAAGTCACAAGAGCCGAGGAACAGAGCTTGGAGTGATGGATAAGGGGAAACCGCCCCCAGAAAGAGAAATCACAAGGGTCCCAAAATCGGCAATAAATGACCTTGACCTTGTTGGTAGAGGGCTCCGAGGCAGTCTGCATTGTTTATGGAATATTTTCCATTGGGGGAGGGAGCCCAAACCACTCCTCCTTTTGTTTAAAGGGGTAAGATGAGCGACACTAATTCATCTTTTGGGGATAAGGCCTAATGAATTTTTTTTGTTGGTGGGGTATATTTTCTTCTTAGCTGTCTCACCCTGAAATGCACACACTCCCCCTTTTCTGAATTTCCCTCGTCACTTGTAGACCTGGGCCACGCTTAGGGAGACCCAGTGTGTAGGTTCTCTTCTGGCATGTGATTGTGGGGCCATAGCTCCGTTGGTCTTGCTAACTGACCCCTTTGCTAAAAGTTTAATAGGGGATAAATTCACATGTGAATTCATAATCCTCTGCTGTGTCAGGAGTATTCCTTAACAAGCATGCAACGGAGAACTTTACATCTTTGTGTTTCCTTCTGACCCCTGTTCCCTCAGCCCCCTCCCTCACCTCTCCGCATTCCTGGTGCCAAGGATACCTCCTCGAAAGAGCTGCATCTTCAATGAATTCCCCACTGAGGGATTGTGGGAAGGTGCAGCCCATGTGAACCAGAATGTTTAGGTTCTTAAGAGAGAGGGACATATTCTCTTCCTCCAATATTTATTAATCTTTAGCCCTAGTTTTTCTTATAAGTTGTGACTTAAAACCTTTCTTTACTTGCACATTTCTTGTAAAAATCCCCTCCCCCCAATTGCTTTTATTACTTCCTGTTCCCCTCCCCTCCCGTTGGTGTGGGTTGCAGTTAGTCTTACCTACACATGTCTATAAATACTGCAAATATTTTTGATACAATGTGCATTTAATCAACTTTTTGTTCCTGTTACGCAGTTTGTGTGGAAGAAAATTGTTTCTGTCTTAATGTTCTATTGAAGTGCCTTTGGAGTGATGATATCATAATCACTTTAATACATTTAAAAGCTTCAAGGCTTAGCATTTATTGAACAAAGCTCATTGAAGGAATCTAACGGATGTCTTGAGGCTTTCCGCCGCTGTAAAAAGAACACCATTGTTCATGGTCCCTGTTACAAAGAAAATCTGAATTTTTATTTTATTCTCGCACCCTATTGGATTTATTTTTCAAAAGCTTTCCTACAAGCACTACTAACAAAGAGACTGCTTTTTTTAAATGAATCATTACAGATGTCAGTGTTGACTTCTGTGAATTTAGCATTAATAATGGATAATGTCCTGAAACTCTCTATTCCAAAAATTCTATGACCCAACCGTCAGGGTTCTAGAATGGCTATGAGGTGGGAGGTAGGGGGAAGAGAGACATTGGATTTACTCTGCTTGGCCCCAGAGAGTAGAACTAAATGATGGGTGGAAGTTGTAGCAAAGCAGATTTAGGCTTGATATAAGGAAGAAGTTCCTGATGGTTAAAATTATCTAATAGTAGAATGGACTTCCCGAATGCCCCCTCCCTGGACTACTTACAGGTTGTGGTTGTTTGTCCGTCATTCCCGACGAGGACCGTGACATCAGGGAGGTGATGCCATGACTTGGAATTGAATTGGATTTAGGTGAGGGAGGGCTGTGCAAAGTCAACAGCCTCATTTTCTCCTCCAGAGTCATCTGGGTCCAGTGAAGAGATATAGATCAGGATGACTGGAAATGGCCCTTCCTCTCCCTGGAGGTCTTTAGGCAAAGACTGGATGACCACTCCTTGAGGGCTTTGTAGAAAAGAGTCTTCGTATGGTGTGGGTTGGACTGCATGGCCACTGCAGACCTTTGATACTCAGGGGGTGCAATTTTTAGAGACTCTTTTCCCAACATGCTCATAATTCTTGGAGATCAGGAATTCAGTGGTTGGAAAATGAGTAGACAACTTCAACCTCAGAGACCTTGGCCTTTCTGTCTCTGCTTGCTTGCTTTGGAGAGAATGTCAAGGATTGAGAGTGAGTTGTCCAGGGTTATAACAACCATATGTGACTGGGTTTTTCATGGAATCAGAGTGAAGCTGAGAGTTTGGAAAGTTGGAAGGGGCAGAGGAGGGGTATCAGTAAAGGCTGTTGTTGGTTGATAGCTTCCATGGCAAAATAATGGATTGGAGAATTTCAGGCCTTAGGCCACTCCTAAAGCACAGCATAATCATCTCAGAGACAGAATAATGAAGGAAAAAAATATGGCCCAAAGTAGAGAACCTAGTAATGGCTCTGTGTGTACTCATGGAGAGAGGAGCATGGGATTTAGAGCTTGGAGGAACCTTAGAGATTGTCCAACCCAGTGATTCATCTGGCTGGGGGCAGCTAAAATCATGAAATCTTTAACTTCCATTGAAGGAGGTCCTTGGGCCCTATGCCAAAGGGTAACTGTTGGGTGTTGGTCAGGGGAACAAATATGGAGTTAGATTGAAAATGTTTTTAAAACCTTATGATGGGCATTTAGGGTTGAAAGACATTGAATTTAAGTAAGACATAGTTCCCTGCTCTGATATACAATACTATTTGATAGGAATATTGGAGAGAATAAGACAAAGTGCTGTATGAAAGGGGTGTGTGTGTGTGTGTGTGTGTGTGTGTATGTGTGTGTGTATGTATGTATGTGGATCCTGAACAACAGGGGGAGGCTTCCTGGAGCAGGTGACCTCTGAGCTGGGTATTAAGGATGGTTAGAAATTCAATACATTAGGAAAGAGAAGAAGGACAGTTTGGGCATAGGGAGTGGTGTGAACCAATGACCCTGCGGCAGAAAAGCCCAGGATGGACTGCAGGGACAGCTCACCACCTGCCTAAGCTCGATCTTGGCAATGTGTTAGGAAGGTAGCTGGAGGTAAGGGGATACCCTATGTGCCCTTTGAAACAATGCTGCTTTCCATCTCTGTATTCTTCATCCATTTCAGTCTTTTGACACTTACCTAGCCTTAAATCATCAGTTGTTGTGGGTTGCTATATTTTTCCCCCATGTGTCCTGTCTTCACCTTCTGCAATCTGGCTTCTGATTTCATCTTTCACCTGAAACTTCATTCAACATTCCCAGTGATCTCTTAATTACCAAATCCCATGACCTTTTTCTTCATTCTCATTTCTCATCCTTTTTGACCTCTCTGCAGCATTTCACTTTGTTGTCCACTCTCTCCTTCCAGACACTGTTGCCTCTCTAGGTTTTCTTGACGTTGTTCTCTCCTGGTTGTTCCTTTACCTGTTTGATTACTAGATCTTAATCCATGTCATGGCTACTAACCATGGGTGTCCCTCAAGAATTTCCTGGGTCCTTTTCTCTTTTCCCATTGTGCTATCTCACTTGGTGATCTCATCTCCTTTGGATGCAGTGATTATCTCCATGCAAATAATTCTCAAATCAGTATACTCAAACTGCATGTCCCATAAGACATATCAAATTCATTATGGCCAAAACAGAATTTATATCTACCTACCATCTCCGGCCTTTCCTTCTTCCCCAAATCCCAGTTATTCCCATAAATACCACCATCCTCGAAGTCACTCAGACTCACAACCTTGGCATCATCCTTAAGACCTCACTCTCACTCATGCATACATCCAATTCATTGCCAAATCTTATTGCTTTTCACCTCCACAACATCTCTCATCTAAGTCCCTGTCTCTTCACTCACACTGCCACCATGCTAATTCAGGCCCTCATTGCATCTCACCTGGAATAACACAATGGACTTCTCATCAGTCTCTTCTCATTCCAATTCATCCTCTGTTCAGCTTCCAAAGTAATTTTCCTAGAGCAGATATGACCACATCACTCCCTTACTCAGTAAGCTCCGATGGCTCCCTACTACCTCCAAGATCAAAAATAAAGCCCTTGGTTTACTATTTCGGGCTCCTCATAATCTGACTCCTTCCTGTAAGTCTTCTTATGCCTACTCCCCTCCATATACTATAACATCCAGGCATTTTGACCTCCTTGGTCTTTCTTGCTCATATCTCTCCATCTCTCAACTTCCTGCCTTTGCACTGGCTGTCTGCCATGTCTGGAGTTTCTCTTCCCTCACCTTTGACTATTTCCTTCCTTGGCTTCCTTTAAGACTCAGCCAGATCTTACTTTTTATAGGAGGTCTATCCCAGGCTCCCGCTAGCTGCTGGTCTTCCCTTGTGAGATCACCTTCCTCTACTCTGTACATATCTTGGAGATATCTAGTTTTTTTTTATAAGAATGAGGTAGTACAGGGAGTGTCAAGGATATGATGATGATGATGAAGATGATAGTAGCTAGTTAACTATACTAAGGCTGTATAGGGCTTTAAGGTTTGGAAAGTACTTTACAAATATCTCATTTTATCCTTGCAACAACCCTAGGACATGGGCGCTCTCATTAACCCCATTTTATAGATAAGGAAACTGAGGCAAAGTTTCTTGGCCAGAGTCACGTCACTATTAAGTATCTGAAGTGAGGTTGGAACTCAGATCATCCTAACCCTAGGTCCAGTGCTCTACCCACTGAGCCTCCTGGTTTCCTAGCACTGGGGAAGTGGAACAGATCCTTGAAGACGAAGAGGCAAGTTGCTGAGGGCCCTGTATTTTCACATTGAGGAGAAAAACAGGCCTTGAAATCCAGGTTTTTAGGTCAGTCAAAGAGCATTTTTTAAGCACCTACTATATGCCATGTGCTTTGCTTGGCATTGGGTAATATAAAGAAAGGCAAAGACACAGTTCCTGCCCTCAGAGAGCTTATAGTCTGATGGAGAAGACAATTTACCAACAATTATGCACACCAGATCTATACAGAGTATATTGAAGGTGATCTCAGAGGGCTTTTAAGGGAGATAAAAATATCACCAGTGGGTCTATAGTCCTTTTGGGAGTACTGGGTTCTATTGTGGCCCAGGTCTCCTCAGTCTCCCCGATCAGAGGCCCTTTCTTCATAATTTGGGAGTACATGGGCACAACTAGTGAGAATCTTATCATGGTGAACAAAGTTTTTACTGGCTCCTCCCTCTCCCCTTTTTAAAGCTCTACGTGTTCCACACATGTGCTCGTGAGGGATCCATGCCTTCTTCGCCTTGGGACCCACTCTATAATGATATGGTTGTACAAATGGGCGCTGGCGACTCTTGGCAGGCCAGGCAGGGGCCCCGCCTTCTGGAGTCAGAGGAATGGAAAGTTTGGCAGGTCGGCAGCTGGAGCCCTGCGTTCAGGCCCATGTCACATCATTATCAGAGAGATGCCGGGGAAAACTGGAAGGAGTTCAGAGAAGAGCAGCAAGCCCGATTAAAGGGCTTGGAGGGATTAAGAGATTGATTTATGAGGAAAGATTAAAAGAATTTAATGTGTGCTGCTTCACTAAGTGGGTACATGATAATAGCCTGCAAATATCTGAAGGGAATACACACACCAGGGAAGGAGAGGAATTAGCACAGGGCCAGGAATCCACTCCAGGAGCAATGGAGGAAAAGAGAGAAGTAGTGGGCAAAGCAAGGGATTTGGGGGCCGCTGAAAGAGTCTCTGCTGGGTTTCAAGACCTGGTATCTGAGACATGGTAAATTCAGTAGCACTCTCTGGACCCTTTGGGCCTCTTTGAAGGCTGCCAGTCTCAAACTTAAACTCAGCTCTGTGGCTCATGGGAAGAAGTGGATGAGGTGGTTCTGGGAGGCGTGGTTTACAAGGTACATAAGGGAGGGAAGAGGAGGAGGAGGAGGAGGAGATAATGGTGAGACCAGATGATAGGAGACTTTAACAACAAGAACTGAACAGCCATGAGCTTCCTACTTGGTCATGGAACTTGGGTGCCATTTTATAGGTGAGAACTTCCTGGTCTGAATAAAGAGGAATTGGTGGTTTCCTTCTGCTCCATCGACTTGTGACCAGGAGCCACGGAGCCATTCAGGGGTGTGTTGGAGCCAGTGTGAGCATTCACTGGGAAATTGGCAAATGATACAAATCTGGATTTGATTTATTGTTTTGTTGATTGTCTAAACTTAAGAAAGTGGAGCAAATATTAATAATGCAGATTAAATTTAAAAGTGTGATGGTGTGTGTATTGTTTTTTTTTGGAGAGTTTGTTGTATCTCTCGGCAACGCTAACAGTCAGGTTCCTTCACCAGACTGGGAATGAGAATTTTTGACCTTAGTTAGCATAGTACAGTGGAAAGAATGCAGGAGACCAGAGTTCTGATCCTGGCTCTGGCATTAACCAGCTGTGTGACCAGGGACTCAGTTTCCTCAAATGTGAAAAGGAGGTAGAGGTTTGATTAGATGATGTCTCAGGTCTGGAAGCCAGTGTGATGAATGGTGGAGAGAGCCCTGGACCTGACAATTCCAGCTCTTACCCTTACTGGCTGTGAAGCCTTGGACAAGTCATTTAACTTCTCCAAACCTCAGTTTACCTTCCTGTGGAATGGGTATAACAATCCTATCAAATCCCTCTCTTTCAAAGTTGCTGTGAGGAAAGTATTTCTTGAGGCATTGGATAAAAGGAGATTCCTCCAGCTCATACACTTTGTGACTATGTGATTCTAATGATAAGGGGCATTTATACAGGACTTCAGAGCTTTACAAAGTACTTTCCATACATTTGATCCTCGCAACCCCCCTGTGAATTTTTCCCATTTCACAGATGAGATAACTGAGGCCTAGAGAGCTGGTGTCACTGACTCGGTCACAATCTGATTACATAGCTGATACCGGAACAGGATGGTTCATTGCACACAGTAGATACTTAATGTTTGTGCAATGAAAGCATGAATGTCTATCATTAGGAGGCACCCAGTTTCTGTACTTGAACCTGTTGTCCTTCTTGAAAAGAAACAATATCTCATAGGGGAAAAGGCTTTGAATTTGGGAGTCCACATTTGGGATCCAACTAGATCAGGGCTGCTTAACCTGAGGGTCCATGAATGTGTTTTTAAAATATTTTGATAACTGGGTTTCGATACAATTGGTTTTCTTTGTAGTCCTACATATTTTATTTTATGCAGTTAAAAACATTATTCTTAGAAAGAGTCCATAGGCTTCACTAGACAGACTGCCAAAGGGGACTATGATCCCAAAAAAGGTTAAGATATTCTCCCACCCCCACCCTGGTCTGATGATTGTAGCCCTAAGTTTGTGATCCTTTGATTTTTGTGTTTAACTCAAAAGAAGCCAAATAATAGAGTCTGTGGCCAAGTGCATGAGGGCTTTTTTATGGCCTGTGCATAAAAATATAAAATTCAGGGAGGAACCACTTTCTCCAGGGAACCCAAGTTATTAGAGGTGAGGTTGCTGCATGCCAGTTAATGGCCCATTTTCCTTATTACAGCTTCGGCAAATTTACCTGCATTCTTAAGACAAAGAGAAGTGTGTCTATTTGAAGCCAACCGGCCTTGAGATCAGTTTCACTAGCTGTGGATCTCTACCATAACACTTAGCAGTACATTTTGACATTGTATCTTGGCTGAAGAGTCGACTATTTTCTATGCATGTATGTGACAAATCAGGGCAGAAGCAGTTGTGCAGTGGGAAGCCTTAGGCCCAGGGACTCCAACACGGGAAGAATTCCATCATGGCCCCTGAGATTCAGTTTGCTCGTTTATAATTGGCCAGGTATCTGGTATGCCTTATTTCCCGTTCAGTTAATGAAATATTAGTGTTACAAACCATGACTATTGGTTTATAGAAGCTATAATCCCTTTGCCATCCTCTGGTGCCTTGGTTGGGAATCCGTTTGTTAGGGTATTAACCACCTTCTGGTTTGCTTCAAGGTGGCTGTCTAATGGGTCGTTAAGTACCAGCGATGCTCGATTCCTCTGGGATTTTTTTGATATAACAGCAGTTATACTAGGAAGAAAACTCATGGGAAGTGGTGTTCATTCACACCATAGAATCTCTTTATGGAGAAGATGGTGGAGGGAGAAGAGGAATAAAGACAAGCAAACATTCTTACATTTTACTAGTTTGGAAACAACAACTTTGGTGGCATGATTATATCCTATGAGCCAGATACCAAACAGGTGAAGAATTCCAATACAGTTGAGGCTTTTCAAGGTGTCTTGAGTCATTCTATCCATATTCCTTTCCAAAGTGGCTGTAGTCTGGCCCTAATTCACCTAGCCTTTCCTATCTCCACTTAGCTCTAATCTATCTCCTACCTAAAGTAAAAGTCCCCTTGACAATATCTTTAATAGATACTTTGATCAGCCTTGGCTTGAAGACTTTCAGTGGTGGGGAACTCTACCTTCTGAAGCTGCTTATTCCATTTTGCACTGTCATAATTATTAGGAAGCTTCCTTATGTGGGATTGCAATCTGCTTCCCTGTAACCTCCCATTGGTTGTATTGGTTCAGTAGGGAATGATGAGAATAAAGCTAATATTTCTTCCAAATATTAGCCCCTCAAAAATATGAAGGGAGCTATCACGTCTCACCTAAGTCTCTTCTCTGAGTTAACCATCTGTATTTCTTTCAGCTGATTCCTGAGTGGCACATCAAGGGCACCATCCTGATAGCCCTTTCTTAATTGTGGCAACCAGGACAGAACAGAATACTCCTGATGTGATCTGAGCAGGCCAGCAAGGAACTTGTTGAAAGAAGAGGAAGTTCACTCAATATTCTTTTTTCTTTTTTTCTCCTTTTCTTTCCTTGGACAAAGATATCTCAGCTCTGGGTATTCTCTGACTATCCCCCATGCCTGGAATGTTCTCTTTCCTCATCTTGTCCTCCTGCAAGTCCCAGCTAAAATCCCATCTTCTATAGGAAGCCTTTCCCAACTTCTCTTAATTTTAGTGCATTTTATCCTGTATATAGTTTTTTTTGTACATATTTGTTTGCTCATTAGATTATAAGCTCCTTGAGGGCAGATGTTGTCTTTTGCCTCTTTTTGTATCCCCAGTGCTTAGCACAGTGTCTGGCACATAGTGGCTTCATAAATGCTTAGTGACTGATTGTCTAGATGGAAACTGATGGGTGGAGGGGTGATTTGGAAGTTCAGTGCTCCTTCATGTCCCTTCCTGCCTCCTTGCCTTCATTTATGCTGATGTCCCAGACGTGGGTGCCTTCTCCATTTTGTCTATCCAAGTCTTCTCCATCTTTCCACCTTAAAGTCTGCCTCTTCTATGAAGCCATCTTTGATGGTTCCAGGTCATGCCGGTTGTTGTCTTCCCAGAATGGCTGTTATACTTCATGCCATACAAGTCAGCTCCTACTTTTTCTTTCTAGTCAGCTTTATTTTTTGTTTTTTTCTCTTGAGTCTCCCTTCTTTCCCAGTGACTATCACAGTTCATTGCATGGTAGGATCATAGATATAGAGCTGGGAGGGATCTTAGAGGACATTGAATCCAATGCCCCCTGAATTTTACAAATGAAGAAACTGAGGCACAAAGTAGTTAAGTGACTTATACAGTGTCACACAGTTCTTAAGTACTTGAGGCAGGATTTGAACCCAGGTATTCTGGATTCTAAGTTCAGTGCCTTGTTTACTAGGCCAGATAGAGTTTAGAGCTTGAAGAGACCCCAGAGATCAGCTAGTTTAGCCATTACATTTTATAAAGGAAGCAAATAGGTTCTGGTACTAGAGTAAGTAGTTGTTCAGTAACTGGCTGGTTTATGATTTTATTCTGGATTGTGGGGCTGTGTTGGTGAGATATAGGCAATAATGTGCTGTTCTTGGATTCAGGAAGGTCTGGGTTCAAAGCTGACTCGTAACATGTGGAAGGCTATGAGATCTTGAGCCAGGGGGAAACTTAGAGGTCATTAACCATGCTGAGCCTTAATTTCTTCATCTGTAAAGTGGACATAACAATACTGCCTCACAGAGTTGTGAGCCTCAAGTGAGCTACAGTACTTTGCAAACTCCTAAACCCCGTAGAAATGTCAGTTATTATTACCAGTTTGGTATCCGGGGGTAAGAAGTGGAATGATTCTGATTGTCTGCTTCCTTGCGTTGTTTCCTTTCTTATATAGAAGTGCTCTGGGATGTGCTAAATGCCAAGAGATGATAATCCCTGGTCAAGGGAGTGTCTCTTCTTTGCCAGTGACCGTGCTTTGTTAGCGGATGAGTAGTTGCAATGTCCTCTGGTACACGAGCACAGGGAATGTGTGTGCTTCTTTCCTGACTCCCAGACTATCCTACTGTAGGAATTCCCTCAGTGCAGAGGTCAGTGTTTGCTCAGCTGTGCAGGAGCCCGGTGCTCGACTGCAGGATTCATTTTGGTTCTGGTGACATCTGATGTACAGGGGAACGTCTCAATGACGGGAGTGAAGTGGTGACTCACCATTACTCACTGACAAGACAGTGACTTATCAGTCTCTGGATAAGAGGTGAGCTCTGCTGATCAGTGAGGATTCCCATGGCATACTGTGTCCTCCCATCTCTTACCTCCCCACCCCACGCCATCTCCAGCCTCCACTGAGATACGATGACGGTGTGTTTGAAAACAGATCCCTTGAGTTTGACACAAAGCAGTGACAGTGACGATGGGATAATCTTCTATGAAGAAGGTGCACTCTGGTCAGAAAAGAAACCAAGGCTGGGTCTTGGTCTGGACAGTCAACTAGTACACATGGTCACATCTCCTTAGCCATTTTTATCTCCAGTTTCCAAAGTACTTTCAACATAAGTTAGCCAATGCCCAGGAAAAAGCAACTAGTATGGTGGAAGGCCTTGAGTCTTTGCCATATGAAGATTAACTAAGGGAAGTGGGGATGTTTATTCTGGAAAAGGGATGTCTTAGCTGCCTTCTAATATTTGAAGGGCTGTCTTGTGGAAGAGAGGGTAGATTTGTTAGCCTTGGCCCCACATAATCAAGCTAGGAACAGTGGGTAGAAGTTGTAATGAGGTCAATTTAGGCTTTGTGGCAGGTAGAAGTTCCTACCACTTTGAGTAATAATGGAATGCACTCCCATACCAGGTAGGGGGCTTCTCTTCCCCACCCCACCACCCCCCATTAAGCCAAGGCTAGATGTGTCCTCTTTGGGGTTGAGGTAGAAGGGATGCTTGTCCATGTACCAGTTAGATTAGATGCCTGTCAATATCCTTTCCAAGTCTGAGATCTTGTAACATTGAGTTGAGCCATACACCTCATACTGAGAAAAGGGTGGAGAGGAAAGGGGATTCGTACAATGGATTGACTTGTGTTGTGTGTGTTTTGTGTGTATGTGTGTGTGTGTGTGTGTGTGTGTGTGCGCGCGCGCGCGCTCTCGTGTGTGCGTGTAAGGAGTGATGAGAATTGTTTGTGTCAATGTGGAAAGGAAGGCAAGGAAGTTTAAAAAAAGAAGGAATTTGAATTTTCTCCTTTACACTCTTGTTAAGCATGGCACTCTTTGGTGGCCCT